>NC_068558.1:29647803-29950833 GCF_022201045.2 Citrus sinensis | reverse complement strand
GTGTGTATTATTCATCAAATTTAATCTGTTTAGCTGCTGATTATGTTTATAATATGGCTACCAATTGTTGTAACACCTGTGAATGTAAAATGATATGAGGCGGTTAAGGAGTTTTTAAGCAAAGGAATAAACTAGAAACACAGGAAACTTATGCACGTGTAACACAGAGAGAGAGAGAGAAGCTGTCAACTGACCCAATTTCAGACCCGGAAACCCGACCCGACCCGCGACCTTGACCCGGACTTATCTCCCATTTCCGGCCACCGTTTTGGCCGAGCTTGGTACCGATCTGAAACTTAGAAGCCAACCGTGGTTCCCCTGCCATCCTCGTCGCCGAAAACCAACCGGAACGCCGGGGATCGAAGCTTGAAACCCGCGACTGTTTCACTTTACTTGGTCGGGATTTTCACCGGTTTTGGGTGACACCACCGGTTGGAATTTGTTCCTTATGACTCCCTCTTCCATTTCCGATCATCCATAGGCACTGAGACTCGTTGTTTTGCTGCCGGTCGATTTTTGGAACTCACGGCTGTCGAGCTAGATTCCGGCGTCGTTGTCGCGCGTTGGCGCTCACCGCCGGTACCATTGAACTCAGCGTGATTGACACTTTGAGATTTGAGCTTCCTGGCCAGTGTTGACCAAATTCCGGTGACCGTTGACCGGCAAGGGCATTTTGGTAATTTCACACTATGAGGGCAATTTTGTCATTTCTGAGCCCGTGGATATTTTAGTAATTCCTAGAATTGAGAATTGGGTGTAATTACGATTCCGAGGGTAATTCGGTGATTTACGATTTCGGAGCATGTTAATGATTTACGGACTCGAGGGCATTTTAGTAATTTTATCGACACGGGAGTTGTAATTATGGATAAATGTTCGTTTTGAGTTTATTGCATATATTTAGTGGGAATTCTGACTTACGGAGAATAATTATGTCGTTTCCTTGATTTAGGGGGATCCGCGAGAGAGAACCGGTCCGCGGACGTGGACGATAACCAACCGTGAACACCGTCACTGTGAGTGGAATATACGAAACCTGTTTTTAGAGTTAATTATGATAGTAAAGCATGTTTGCGAAATAAGTATTTTAAATGTTCTGATTTAATGATTTCTCGAAATGTTTGGTTAATGATTTTGCGTACTGATTTTGAATAAAGCATGATAGTATTTTAAAGATAAGAAAAGTGGATTCAAATGTGGTATGATTTGAAATATGGTTAAGAGGTATGTGAATATGAGTATCATGATTGTTTTTGAAATCATTAAACAATACTCTTCCCTCCAGATACAGTGATACATATGAGATGAGATAAGATAGAGGCCTTTGGGGCCCGTCTAAACACACATAGAGGCTTTGGGCCGTGTGTTTGGGCGCTTTTGCCTTTTTGGGGGCATATGCATGCGGTATGATTACAGTGATACATATATAAGATACAGACAGACATTGAAATACAAATGATACAGCCATGAGATACAGACAAATATTGTAATATAGATGATATAGATGAGATACAGGCCTTTGGGGCCCGTTTGAGTACACACAGAGGCTTTGGGCCGTGTGCTTGGGCGCTTTTGTCCTTTGGGGACTAGATTATGCATGCAGAGATATGATGAGATATGAGATGGTATTTCCCTGTCTATCCGTGTAGCTCCGAGGCGTGACGTTACCCAAATAGTACGTCATTGCCTGTCCGTTGAGGTCCGGATATGACGAGATTGTTTCCCTGGGTACTTGTTTGGTGATGATTTTCATATTTGTGAATTCTGTATGATATGGTGATATGATTTTTATGGTTGGTAATATGATTTAAATGATTAATGATTTATCACTGGTTTTTCGCTTATGGTTTAATGAAATCGTGTTTGGAAATGAAATGATTATTTCTTTTAAAGTAAGATTTAATTTTCAAACCTACTATCCACTCACTAATCTCACTGAGTTTTAAACTCACTCCGTTTTTATTATATTTTTCCTCCCTCACCAGGAGGTTGCAGGTACACCAGACTGACCCAGCGACTGTATATATATATTTTGAGTCTTGGCCACGTGATGGTGCTAGAATATATAAATGTTTTTGTTAGGACATCTTGGTCATCTTGTTCTTTTGGGATTGTATAATATAAGACTCGGCATTTTGGTTGAGGATGTTGAGCACTGGAGTTTATTGTATATTGGATTGTATTGGAAGTGTTATATTCATAATTGTAGTTTGGGAGTGTTATATATATAAATGAGACTCTGCTGAATTTTCGGCAAACTCTTTACGAATAGAATTATTTTCAAGTCTGTTTTGATGAGATTAGATAGACTCGCCCTGGGGGATTCGGGGCGGGTCGTTTCAATTGTATGTTAGACAATGGCTATATTTAGATTTTATTTTGACATTATGATTTTTCTAATTTTGTAGGATGGTTGACAATGTTGGTGAAGTACAAAAGGCTAATAATGAAGTGCAAGAAATTAGTGATGAAGTGCAACAAGTCAGTAGTGAAGAAAAGGTCAGCAGGAGTAAAAAAAAGAAAAATTGAGTTGAGATCATTTGTGTGGAAGCATTTTTCGAAGCTACCTGGAGGACAAAGAGCTAAGTGTCATTATTGTAGCAAAAGTTATGCAGCCTATAGTAATTTTGGAACAAGCCATTTGAAGACTCATTTGGGTTGATGTAAAGTGCGCAAAAAATTAAAGGCTGCAAATGATGCAAAACAACATACATTAGTTCGTAAAAAGGGTAAAGGCAAAAATGATAGTACTGCTAAGGTTATACACGTATTATTTAATAGAGAGGCTTGTAGAATGACACTTCTGAAATGATAATCAAAGATGAGTTGCCTTTTAGATTTGTAGAGGCTGAAGGGTTTTTGGAGTTCATGGAAAGGGCTTATGGTGTTAGACATGTCGACTCGGTAGAATTCAACATCTTTGATGTTAGAAAAATCGGTAGCATTTGAGAAAGCATTTGATAGGCTAAAAGGAAGATGATGGCCATTATACAAACTAGTTTGATGAGGACGAGAGTGAAAAAAGGAGGGTGGGGCCACCGACTGATGAGGATTGGGAAAATGAAAAAAGGTTAGTCAAGTGTCTTTCAATTTTTTATCATGTAACTTTAAAATTTAGTAGCTCTCTAATTGTCACTTCCAATAATTACTTGAATGAAATGTGGAAAGTTTATATTCATTTGAAGTCACTTGTTGATTCTAATGATTTTTTGTTAAATCAAATGGGTTACAAGATGGAGGAAAAGTTTGTCAAATATTGGGGTCATTCTTTTGAAAAGGTTAACATGTTGTTGATTGTGGCAAATGTGCTTGATCCTCGCTGCAAACTTGACTTTGTTATATGGTGTTTTAGTAGCTTGTATGATACTAGAAAGGTTGATGAATTGAGAGTTAACATTAAAGAGTTGTTGTTGAAGCTTTTTGAAAGCCATGGTGGTGAGAGTAATCCAAACAGAGGTGAGAGAAGTAGTGTTGTGCATGATGGTGCTAGTAGTAGTTATAGGTCATTTGATCCTTTTACACAATTTAGAAAGATGAAAGAAAGTTCAAATGATGACATTAGTGAAAAACTAATGTTGAAAAATACTTGTCAGAGACTTGTGAGAGTGCTAGTAATGCCCATTTTGATATTTTGACTTGGTGGAAATTAAATGGGCCTTGATATCCAATTTTGTCTCAAATTACAAAAGATGTTTTGGCAATTTCGGTGTCTACTGTGGCTTCTAAATCAACATTTAGCACAGGAGGGCGCATTCTTGATCCTTTTAGGAGTTCTTTAACTCATAAAACATTCGAGTCATTAATTTGCACTCAAAATTGACTTCGCTCAACTCTATTAGGAGAGCGTACAATACAACCAAGTCAGGAGGAAGCTGAATTCTATAAATTAGTGGAAACAGGCAATATTGTAATTTATTATGTTATTTTTTGTGATTTCACTTATAACATTTTGTATATTAGAATTAATTATTTTAATATAATTGTTTCAATTTCTTGAAGATTTTTTTAGGCCAATGCAATCTGACAATCTCAACAACAACAACAAGTCGCTGAGGAGCAAATGATAGTTGATTGATGTTGCTGACCAGTAAGTTTTCTTTTAAAAAAAAAACTAGTATCTTATTTATATAATTTTTTATTTAATTATTTATTGTTTTAATTTTTTTTATATATCCAAATATTGAGTTGGAAAATGCCTAAAGTTGATGCTGATAGTGATGAAGATGGGAGAATGTTGTTGACGTTCGTTTGCATTTTATTTTTTTTGTGAAGATGGGAGAATGTTGTTGGCGTTTGTTTCCAAATTTTCTTTTTATTTTGTGTTATAAGTTGTAACTGTTGTTATTTTTATTTGTCTTTGCAACATTATGTTTATATAAATGGAGTATTGGAGTTTGGTTATGTATTTTGAAATCTTAACATTTCATATTTGTGAGTACCTTATTAGTAGTTAGTAAGATATTAGTGATAAAATGTGTTTTGAATACCTTGTATTTATTGTTAATATTTGTAATGAAATTAGGATGAAATAATTGTTGAAAAAAATAATTACATTCATGAGGTCTAATGGGTTAAAAATTTAGAAATTTAAAATAGGTCCAATAGGCGTAGAACCAAAAAAAGGGAACCGAACCGATCCGAAAAGATCCATTTATGTTCGACTTTTAATTGAGTTTGATTATTATTCAGTTCTTTTTATAAAATAACTGATTTAAATCAGTTCTGCTTAATTTCGATCCGAACTGATCCGAGCCGAACTTGCCCACCCCTACTTAGAGCTTCCATTAGCTGTTTTTGACCAACTTTCTTCTACGCAAAAACCCCAGTATGAGCGTTTGACTTTTGAGCATGTTAATGTCATTTGCAGCCCTTCTTATATGCATTGTAGAACTCATTTACACATGTCAAAAGCAAAAAGTTAAGTGGAGCTGGATAATTACATTACCTTGGTTGTACCATTCGCGTAACTTCAAGGATTTCATTGGACCAGTAGCTCGCCAACATGCCGACTCTTCGATTAAGGTATCTTTTCGGCCTATCGTGTTTGCCTCTGGTCTATGGTCTATTATGGTTCGGGTAATTTTCAATTTCCTCCCCTAAAATTTGGTGTATCTTTACTTTAATAAAAATTATCAGGGTATCTCCACTTTGTTCCCCTGCTGTTTGTACACATGTTCGTATATGGTTAGCAATGGAGGACAAGCTAGTAATTGCACAATTTATTGATTAAATATTCAAACTATTTTAAAATTTGCACTTTGGATATCGTGGTAACAAACAAACCAAAAATAAAATCACGGTTCTCTCCATCACAAAACCAAACTGAAGACAGAAGAGGAAGAGCAACATTATCTTAGATTCTGATCGATGTTGTGAATAAATTTGTTTCTAATCAAGAGAAGATGAGGACGAACCATTTGAAATCCATATTAGTGGTGGACGATTCAAGAACTCGAGCTCAGACAAGTCCTGCGAGCATCACTGCACGACCGGCGAACTATCCCTTTAGAACTGAGCCACGATCAAGGTAACTGTCTCAAATTTGTCATTGCATGTTGTTTTTCTTGCTAGGTTTTTTATTTTACTTGAAATCGAAGATTGTGTTGAAAAGATTGGTGATGGTTGTTGACTATGGTGGTTCGTAAAGATGATTTTACTTGAAATGTATCAAATTTCTCATTATATATTGTTTATATTTTTGGGGTTTTTATTTTACTCAAAATTGAAGATGGTTTTGAAAATCTTGGTGATGGTTACTGATTATGGGGGTTTTCTGAGATGATGGGGTTTTTTATTTTTATTTAACTGAAATTATTACAAGGCATGTTAAAAATGATGGATTAGAAGATATATATACTTTGTGCATTTTCAGATTTTTTGACTCAAGTTGAACAGTCAAGAATATTTGGCATGCATTCATTCAAAGTAGAGAAAAATAGAACTTGCTCATTTTTTTTTTTTTTTGGTGAGGTTATTTATACATCATCCAGTTCAGTTTCTACTTTTTTGTGTGGTTTACTTATATTGTTACTGAGAATTATGTTAATGGTTTGTTAATGTTGAAATTAAGAACTGCATGATAGAATTTGTTGGTGAAAATAAATTATGCCCGACATGAGATTAGTGTATTTATTCACTAGTTAGAGCTTAGCATTTAGTTAGTTATATATTGCTTTATGTGCTGCTCTACATTTGTTAGGTTAATACAAAATTAGTGGGAGCTTAAGAATTACATCAAATATACATAAGTTGTGGCTTCATTTTACTCGTTCAATAAAAATCAAATGCAAATAAATTTTATCACATTTTCCTTGCTGCCAAACAGCAACTTACAAAATTTCGTTCCTTTAGACATTTTACTGATAATGAATAATTAGTTGAATGGATATTTCATTCAGGGCAGTTAACTCTAAGCATCATATATATGGATCCAGCAGCAACTGCGAAGACAGCAGCTGTGCCTACTGAGAAATTGCAGTAGAGACCAATCTATTCACATACATATAATTTTTTATAGGGAGCAGATGATGCATCAGCTTCTAACTATAAGCATTAAAATGATAAAATGTTTTATCATCTTTTGATACTCAGCCATAGGTATAGGTTTGAGTTTTTTCATATATTTTGTATATTGTGAGATACCATCAAACTCACATCTTTGACAAGGCATGTGTTGCCTTTCAAGGTGTTAACATAGCAATTTTTTAATAGTTGCGGTTATGTATATAGGGCTTATGTTGATCTGTGTTGGCTACTTAAATTATAGCCTAAATTAATTGTCTAAACTGTAATTGCTACTGCAATGAATTAATACCTATAATGTTTTTATTTTTTGTATATTTTTGCTAAGATTGATTCCTTTGATTTGTGTATTGTTCCTGGTTATTGAGCTGGTTTTATGGAATTTGGTTCATTGACTTGATTCTGTTGTTTTGATCTAAAAGTAGTTGATGATTGTGTGTGTAGCTTGAGATGGATGATGAATAAGATTGCTCATGTGATTTTTTTATGTGAATGAGATGTTATTTCAGCTTTTGATTGTAATGAAGATGAGCAGCAAAACAGCTATGAATGTTGAGCTTGTTTGAGGCTATATAAATAGCCAAATTCACTACCTGCAACAGTAATATTGGCAGTGTTCAGTATTTTTTTAAGCTTTTTTGGGTTAAATTTTGATTTGTGAATAGCAAAGACAAATTGATATTTTCGTAAGAATAGTATTCTTATTTGATACTGTTTATACATTTTGGCGCCAATTTTTACAGGAAGCTACTACCCAGCAGATCTTTGACTTTAATGGTCAAGGGTATCTTGGTCATTTAATTCAAACAACAAACAACTCAATTAACAGCGGATTAATGTCTATAAAAAAAAAAGGCAACGGACTAATGGCAGGGGAGGAAAGTGGAGATATGATAATACTTTCTATCAAAGTGGAGATATATGAAACCTTAGGGGAGGAAACTAGAAAATACCCATTATTGTCTAAGCATTTAGGGAAATAATTAATCCAAGAACGTGCTATTTCCTAAAGATGAGATACTCGATTCAGTATGTTCCATCAGACAATTGCTCCACCATTACTCATTTTTGTGGATAAACTATCTCAATCTATTTATTTTTATTTTTAGGGAAATTATAAGCCATATACCTTTAAATGACACCTGTATCAAACGTTTGTGAACACTTTTGCCCTTGAAACTCAAAATAAGGTAAAAAGATAAATTTACCTCAAAAATTAACATAAATTTTCAATACACAATTTTTTTTATTTTGTTATTAACAATACATTTTTTTGATTAAAAATGAATTATTAATGGTACATATTATTAACAATTATCCATAAAAAATATTCATATTATACCATAAAAAATTATTAACAACATATTATTTACAATTATACATATTATACCATAAAAATTTCTAGTTGGAGCTTGGAGGAGTAGATTCGGTTGTAAAGTAGTTTTTTTAGCAATTATTAAAAATTATCCGATAAATGGGATGACATGTCATTTTTATCAATATATATTATATGACATATAATTTTTTACTAGGTAAATAGGATAACATGTCTTTTTTAATTAAAGTTTCGTCAATCTTAAAAGACTAAATTACCCTTATGATGTCAGCATTTGCAAACGGAAGTTAACGGATTGGTGGACAGTAGAAGTGTTTTGTCAGCTTAGGGTATACGAGTGATACACTTGAAAAGTGTTCACACACGTTTGATACAGCTGTCATTTAAGGGTATATGGTTGATAATTTCTCTTATTTTTACTTTGAATGGTGTGTATGTCAACATGGGATTCTTTTTCAGAGTACAAATACAGAATCTTATTGCTTGCCAATTGCGATATGCAACAATTATGTTGTTGAATTGGTATCAGTTAATTTTGAACATTCAATTAATCCTGTTAAAAGTTCTACGCGGTCATTATTCTTTGCCTTTGGTCTACTGTGTTACGTACTTTTGAAGGAATCAATTCACAAACTTTGGCCATATGGAACACTGTCGCTCTGTATATTAGGTTTTAACTAACTTCAGCTTCCCTAAAACTTACTGCCCCCTCAGCCAAGTTAACTGTGTTTTTTATCTTATTGGTTCTTCATTATTGAAGCTTAGTTGCTTTTTACTCCCAATTCTAAACACAATTTGAAGTTCAACGCTGGCTGTATCTTTCGCAGCATGTTTATAAGGTAAAGTTTCTTTCTGCCTGCATTTTTCCTGTCGTCTTTCTCTCCTGTAACTTCTGTTTCATGCACGTTTATAGGGTAAACTTTATTATGTCTCTGCCTTGTTCTACTTGAAAAAAGACAACAATTGGCATCATTAGACCAAGACTGCACTCATAAGATCTGAAAAGAGACACAGAAAGCCAAATTGCAGCAAACAAACAATTAACAAAACAGATCAAGAAAAGAAGATGATTTTGATGGTTCAGCCACCAACTGGCCTAATTCCATGCAAGTAACAAATTGATTTAGTTATTGATTAAGCGATCTGAAGATTACAAGAATGCTAAAAACTTTACATAGAACAATTTATAATAAGAAATATCTCTATAATCCCTCTCTAAAGTCACGACGTGATCCATGAATTTATGCCGATAGCCAGCCTTTTATAGCTGAGGTCATTAAGCTCAGAAACTGATTTCAGCTCTCTCTAACACACTTAACAGAAGTTTGACCTGGTCAGCATAAGCGACTAACGTGCGTATCACATGTGACGACAAATTTGCCATAAAACCAAACTTGCATTGGACTTGAACGATTAAAGTGCAAAGCTCCACTAAACAAAGCGCAATCGTTTTGCACCTGCTTTTGATTAACCATCAAATACTTGTAATCATCTATGTTAATTATTGATTAACCGTCACTACGCCTTAGACAGTTTGACACCAGAACATAATTAGTATGAAGCGCATAAATTTTAAGTTCGATTCAGACATGGTTTGGTTTGAGTTTGTTAACGCTTCCTAGTGATGCATCTAGGAGTTCATTTTAGAAAATATATCATTAAATTAACCATCTTCACCATGGACCATTGTCTTCCCCCCCCCCCCCCCTCCTTTTTCGATCTAGATTGCCATTAATTGTGTGACCAACGTTTGTCTACGCTGTCATTGACTTATTGACCACATTGATAGTGTGTCATTTTGGGTACTGCAAAAAGCACAGCAACGATTAAAGAGCTGCTTCAAATAATTCATATTTCACTGCATACTTTTATTGAGTGAAGTGCTGCATAACCACTCCCACTTTATTAGAATCACCTGAAGAGGGTACGTGTTTGTGTATTTAGGACTATTTATAGTTTCTGGATGTTGGGAGTGTACGGCCTGCCCTTCTGTCATAACAATGGATTCAAAATGTATTTGAATTCCATTTATCATATTAATTATTCTATTCATTATTTTGTTTTTGCTTTTTCGTTTTCATTTTTCATTAATCCTCCCCTCATAAAATGAGGATATAGATATATTTAGCGGGATTGTTAATTTCCCATACTGAAATTAATATATACTACTTATTTCTTATTGTTTTTAAAATACTCAATGATCTCTTTGACCGCATAATTTTACAGTATTATCCTTATTTTCAAAAACATTTTTATTCATATTATTATAACAAAATATTTATAAAATAACAGAAAGTATAAGAATCTTATTATTAATCTTTTATTCACCTAATTTTTTTATTTTAATTTCTATTTATATAATTTATTGTAAAGTATATTTGGAAATAAGGGTAATATTATAAAATTATACTATCAGGAGGGTAATTTTCTATTACGAAAATAATAAGAGATAAGTAGTATATATTAATTTCAGTAGGGAAAATTGGTAATCTCTCATATATATATATATATGTGTGTGTGTGTGTGTGTGTGTGTTTTGGTCAACTTTGATAGCATCAGCTAGGAAATATGTGTAAAATGATTATGTAATGGGAAATTGCCATTTTTCCACTTCGATGAGGGCAAAAAGTAAAAAATATTACAATACTTTGAAATGTACTATTTGTGTATTCGAAATTTCTAAATATACCATTTATAACACCTAGTCATATTCTCAAAAAAAAAAGAAAAAAAAAAGAAAAAATTGCCATTAACATGTTAGAATATGGTACTGGATTTTTACAAAAAGATGATTTCGTCTTTGTAATTTAATGATGTAATGCATTTTTCAGCATGGGCTAGATTTATGTGTATAATATGTTGTTTGAATCTCTTGACGAGGGGGACAATAGTCATTGCAAATGCATTGACAAATTTTGTGGTTCAGTGCCTCAAAAAACTGTTCGAATATTTTAAAAAGATTTCATAAATTTTTGAGGTATTATATGAAAGATTTTGACAAAAAATTTGTTATGTTTTTTATCTCTATCATTAAGAAATTCAAAATAATATATTATACACCCAAATCTAACATCAAATTCGTAGCAAACTCACTGCAAAAGCAAAATCCCTAGAAGCAACTCCTATATCTTCATCAACCAACGACTTCAAAAGCATCCCATGATTTTTGTTGATAATTCATAGTTTCATGACTGCATATTTTAATTGAGTGAAGCCTTGTTTAAAATACCCATTCCACGATCTCAGTCCCACCACGCATTTTGTATAAAATTCAATTTGTTAGAATAATTAGAATCATCAGAAGAGGAAATATGTTTGCGTACTTAGGACTACATATAGTTCCTGAACGTTGGGATTTTACGCGTGCCCCTTGCCTCCATGTCAAAACAGTGGATTTAATTAAAGTGCATTTGAAATCCGTTAAGCATATTCTTCACTTCATTATTTTGTTTTTTTCTCTTTTTTTTCCCATTTTTCAATCCTATCTCATTTTTGGACGATATAGATGTATCTGTTTGATCAGTCCTGGTCGGTTATATAAACAAATGTACCATTTGGAAATATCACATATTTTATTTCCCAATGCGATAAATTTTCTTCTCCATTGAAGGTTCTCTGGATGCTATAAACCAAAAAATGCAACATTTTGTTCTGTTTATAAATTGGGATTATTTGCTTCTGGCTGTCATTGACTCGTTGACCATTAGCAAAATAGCATTAGGTAGTGCCAGCTCTTTTCTTTTTTGTCTTTATCTTCTCTAATTCGAGCTACAAACCCATGTTCCGATGAAGTCCTTTTCCATCTCCTCTTCATTGTTTGGCTTCAATATTTTGGATTTGAATGGTATCACAATTTCTCACCCATTGCCATACAAAGTTTCGAATACTTTATGATATAAAAGTGTAAGTTCAAAAAATTAAAATAAAATTTAATAATATTATAAAAAAGTTTATATTTTACATCACCCAATTTTTGACAAAAACTCAAGTAGATATCACAAAGTATCATAAGGTATTGAATGTTAACGCAGCACCAACATTTGCATTTTTCTACTTTTGCACCCAATTTTCAGCCAGAGTTAAAGTAAATAACTTTTAATTAATTTATGGAAAAATAATAATATGAGATCAATGGGTCCCATCAACATTTTCTTACCTCTTTAGTAAATTTTCTGCATATTTATTTTGCATGAACCTTAACATTGTATGTGAAAACTTTTCTGCATATTTATTTTGTCTACTCAGACAATATTTTGAAATTCATATTCAAGTAACATAAGGCAGCTTCCAAGAAATTACTGGGTGGACTTTAAAATGAGAAAAGAAATTAAATTTGTTGGACCACCATCATGAAATTTTAAATTTTTTGGACCACCATCATGAAATTTTAAATTTTTTGGACCACAATCTGCCTTTGTCTTTTCATCTGATTGCTAGTTACTCGATGACATTGACTGATCATTGACCATTTGGTGCTCTCTTCTCTTCATCTTATACTTCAACTTACCGTCATCAAATTAAACGGTCATTCTAGGCATCTTCATTGAAATTATTTTTTGCGACAATCCCATAATATACGGCAAATATCAATCACACAAAGCATACACAGATAAGTCAATATTTGCGGGGAAAGAAAAAAAAATGTATTTCACTATTAAAGTAGGGAATACAAATATTGAAATATTTATCTCACAATCCAAATTCTTAATACAATCAAGTTCCCACATCACTCGAGAACATTTTAGTTATCTCAATTACTGGCTTATGAATTTTGCATCCAATTTATAGGCAAATCTAGATTTCAACGTCAAAAATAACGGAACAAAATCAGCTCTAATAGCTCGCAATTAGAGCATGCAAATCTTGACTTTTAGAATGCGAAGTCTCCGACTTTAGGCTTGGTGAAAAAGTGAACAACGAACATGGCTTGTTTCCAATTGCACGATAAAAAATTTGTAGTCGACTGTAACTATCGAAACGTGAATAACTAGAAATAGTGTAGATGGTGTATTTAAAGAAAAAATGTACTAAAAAATCTAAGTGTTGTATTGATGTACACGCGAGTTGTTAGTAGACACAATTGTTGTAGTTAATCGGACGACTCAATGTATCGGCGTTGATTGTGATCTGATGAGATGAAATTACAAATGTAATTGTCGGTGATAAAAGGATTTTTCTTGTCAAAATCTTCAAAAAATACGCCAAAATTTCCAGGGAAAATTTTAGTTATTTTTTTCCCCCTTCAAATGTATAGTTTGGGACAAGGAAAGTTTTTTCTCTTCAAAAGTAAATAGGAAAATTTTGATTTTTTGTCATCCACACCCAGGAAGGCTCAAGGAAAATAAGTAATCGTGAGTATGAGTCTATTGGAAAATATGTTGTGAGATTAATTGAAAATTTATTTATTTTTATTTTTATTATTTTCTTTAGTGACAGTGGCGAATAGTATTTTCACCTTTTTTATTATTAATTTTTGGCTATCATTCACTATTTCTTTCTTTTGGAAAACGCGGTTCAACAATAGCCATAAAGCTGCAATTTAAGGCCAGCAAAATTATTGTGGACGGTGCACAAGAGTAATAGAGTGTTTTAGTCTGTTTAGTGTGCAAATAACCCAATGTTATAAGAGCTATGAATATATGTTGTATGTATTTGTAATATTTTTGTTTTGGGAGGGATTAAATTAATTTAAGAATTTAACTTAAATCTGGACATCAAAATATGACCATTTATGTCGTTCAATCAATTAACTCACGAATTTAGGATCAGACCCTTGGATTGTTTGTTGATTGGAGAGGCTAAAACTATGATTTGAGTGGGAAAGTAAAGCAATGGAGGAATATAAACGATCTATGACAAAGATCAATGAACAGAAGTGGAGATGAACAGTGAGCACGATTTAGGGTGCGTTTGGGATTGAAGTTGGACAACTGTAGCTTAAAAGCTACATTAGTAAAGTGTTTAGTAAACACTAGCTGCTGTAACTTGAAAGATGTGTTGATATGATTTTTCACTTGTATAATAGAGAATCTATTATATCTTTAATAGTTTTATCAAAATTATTATTTAAAATTTATATTTACTACATATTTTTAACTTTTATTTTATAGTTACAATTTTTTTTCTACAGCAAGCTACAACACCTCAATCCCCAACGCACCCTTAATATTAAACTACGGATATGTTGGCCTTACGGAATATGTCGTTGACAAAATTATGGAGTATTGATTTCTTGGGGATGAATGTGATTTGTGAGAATGGGGATGAATATTTTTTTATTTTTTTTTCAATTTCGGTTAGGAATTGTTATTACTACTATAATCGTCGAGGAATGAGGAAAAAGAGTTGGTATTCTTTCTCTCTTATTTTATTAAGTTTTAATATGTCATCTATGCTTTTGTTTTCTGAATCTTATTTTGTTAAAGTTTTACTATCAGATAATCAATTATCTCATACCTTAGATTGAATTAAATAAATTTTAAAATTTTCCTGCTTAGATTACAATCAAATTCTTAAGTTAAAATATCTCCGCCCCTTTGTTTTTATTCTCAAAAAAAACATTGTTAGTAAAAAATAAATAATCTTATTTTTACTAAAAATATAATATTTTTAGTCTTCTAATTTGTTTAATTTAAAAGTAACTCTGCTCGTGCACGACCAGGATTCCTCCTCAACAATTGAATTTGTAATTGATTGGGGATGATTTCGTGCTGCTCCTTCTAGATGTATCAGACCATAAGGCTTGCTATTTTTCCTCTTTAAGCTCCTGCACACACAAAAATAAGTCAGAGCACACCGGGGATTTTCTCAGCGTAAACCCTCAAACGCTCAAGTCAGCAATCTGGGTTTATTGTGGAAAATCCTTGCCATTAATCTGGTGGCTCTATCACTATTTCTAAAGTACTGTAATCTGTCTTAATTCTCCTAAGGTTTCAATAAGAATGCCCTCTGGATTTTCTTTTAGTTAATTTTTAATGTCTTAGTGTCCAGCCATTTTACCTTCTTTGATTGCCTCTTTTATAGTCTCCCTGAGAATTCGGCCCTCCTTGACTCATGTTCGCCATTATGCCAGAATCCTTGAACGTGGTGGTCGTAGCTGAGTGAGCTTTGTACCTGGGTTCTCATATAATAGCACATGTCCTGTTTAATTACTGTGGACTGGGTCTGCTGATTTAGCCCCCAACAGGAAATGTTCTCGATGCCTAGCAAGGAACCTGCTCGTATTATAGTCCCAACAGATGGTCTCCTCGTAGACGAGGAGAAGACTCCTGCTCTCGGACATCACATTGTTCATCGCTTACGAGAAGGTCAACTCCTGGGTTGGGTATGGCAGATCACGCTATAATATCCTCCCAAACACCGGTCCCCCAGCTTTTGGCATTGGTAATGCAATGGATCAATACTAGAAACTTAATAACCTTAGTTTGCTCGCAGTATATTTCGATCTCTTGATGTTGGGAGGAGGATCTGCTCACTTTCTACATTCACTCCCCTTTTCAGCTCCTAACAATCATTTCCCTGAAGAATCGTGTTGTAATTGAATGCAGGTGAGGTGGCAGGAATTTATCCATTCGTTCAAAATTCAAACCGACAGTTATGAAACCCTTGAAGTGTGCGTCGCTAAATGCCAATAAACCAAGGGTTTTCACATTACTTGGGAACCCTAACTCTCAAAGGAAATTTTCCTCCTTTAGTCTTCTTTTCACCCCCCAGTGCCCGAGCGATCTTTTTCCCCCAAAGTTGAAGTCACTTTTCTTACCTCTGCCTCGGTGTGCCACTGTTCCAGGTATTATTTTCTCTTCTTCAATTTTGGATAATTGTCATTTTTCTTGGGTTGAGTGCCGTTTAGTTGTGTTGTTCTAGGTATAGTTTAGGAAATGTCAAAAAGCAAGGAAAAGGTAATCGAGATTGATGACGATGAACTAGATTTCCTCCTTGGTCTACTTGCGGAGCCCGCTTTCGACCCCAGGATCCCCTTAGAGCTGGTAGCACCCTCTAGTGTTAGGAGTAGTACCAGGAGGATGTCTCCTGAAGTAACCACCTCGCCTAGCAACAGTGATGATGAGGGATCTTTTGGCTAAAAGAAAACCATAAATGGGCACCCAAGTGAAGAATCTGGTGAAGCATCCTCACCAGAACTAGCTCGACCAGAGAAAAAGAGGAAGTTGAGTGGTATAACTCTAGCCGAGCATTACCCTGTTGACCTTATGACCTATTTAACCACAGTAGACGACCTTGAAGAGCTTCAAATCATTTACAAGATATCTGGTGGCATAGAGCTTAGAATTCCCGGGAAAAAAGATACTCCCAGTCGACCTCCCAAAGGGTTCGTTACTTTGTTTTTAGAAAGCTTTAAATTGGGAATGAGGCTTCTTTTGCAACCTTATTTCATCCAAATGCTTAGTGGACTACATATAGCTCCTAGTCAACTTAATCCTAACGGATGAAGGGTTCTCTCTAGTCTGTTCGTTCTGTGGGATAGATATGGTCAGAGTGAGCCTACAGTTGACGAGGTCTCAAACACCTATATCAGCTAAAGAGCAGCCCTAAAAGATGACGGGTAGTACTATTTCATGTTGAGTACCAAGGCCAGGAAACCTATAACTAATCTCCCAACAGGTGGTGGTGGGAATTGGAAGAGGAAATTCTTTTTCACTGGGGGTCCTTGGGGTCAAGTGGCATATACTGATGGAGGAAACGTTTACATTCCCTCTCGTTTCATAGTTCCAGGTTGCCTGCTCTCCTTAGATGTATTGCACCCTTAGCTGTCCTAGTGACATAATTGTTTTTATCATGGTCTTTGCTTGTGTTGCAGGTTCTTGGGCTGTACATCACGGCCTTAAGCCTAAATTACGGAAGCGGGTTAAGACTGCGTTAGTGAATTCTTACTCGTGTAGAGACATGTTGTCTACTTGCAGCCTGGTCGAATCTTGCCTAGTATCCGACGCTTATGCTATGGAGGATGTTGTGATCGGGGCTTTGAGCAAAAAATGCTCCCGCCCTAATGTTCCTAAGGGAGGTGGCAGCAAAGAGGCTCCCTCTGGAAAATGGGTCAATACTGCAGAGTGAACTTCCCCTTTCAAGAAATTGCCACCTCCTCCTCCAACGGCTGGTGAAGCTAATGGGGCTACAAGCAGCGCTAGTCCCGCTACTCTCCCTCCCCCAGCAAGACCAAAACATCGATTGCCAGAAGACCGACTAAAGTACCTGACTCCTTACTCAACGAGTTTTCTAAGCTCATGAGCAAAAAGGATTTGGAGGACTTTGATGGCAGTACCCTTGGCGGGCTGGTTGGGGCTATGTAATTTAGCACTTTTCATCTGGGTTGTATGGCTACCTACTATAAGGCAAAAGTCGACCGCTATAACCGTAAGATAAAGGAGGACATTCAATCCGCTAAAAGTAAAATTGACGCTGTTGAGAAAAAAGCTAGAGATCTTATTCCCAAGAACTTAAAATTGATAAAGTAGGCCTTCTTTGCCCAGGCGAAGGCTATCACTCTTGAAGAAGAGTTGAGTAAGGATAAGGAGGATTTAGAGGCACAAAGGGTTTCCTATGAGACTCGACTGGAGTCACTTCATGCCTCTCACCAGACTCAGATTGAGAACTTGGAGAAGGAGGTCGATAATCAATACGACGAGGGACTCAGGTATTCCTATCAGTGCATCATGGTCGTTCTCAGGAAGCAGCACCCTGGTTGGAAGATGGATGAGCGTTGCTGGCATAACTGAATACATGAACGAGGAGGCGACAAAAAAAAGGTGGGGAAGAGCTGGAGCCAAACGTAACGAAGGAGGCGACCTCCCCTCTTCGTCCTACTCCTACTGATGCTACCGAGGCCAACACCCCCCGCCAGGCGTAACTGGCGAGACTCCCCCTGCTCCCCAAGTTGACCACCCAGTAGATGATCTGGTTACTGACCTTCCATCCTCTTGAATGTATCACAAGTTTCTATTATAGACGTTGTATGTCCAGTTTGTTGACTATTTACTATTGCTGCCAAATTATTAATGACATTCCTCAGTTTATTTGCTCTTTCTCTCTTTTTTATTTTTTATTACTGTTAGAGGATTGCAACATTATGTCCTAGATCGAGTAGGATCAGCGATTTTCACTAAAAGAATGCTCGTTTAACTTTGAAATCTTCTTTTGAACATTTGATTGCCTATTCGCAATTACTTGGTCAAAACGCTTCGCCTTAGGAACCTTTTGGAACAATTGAACATTTCTCGCTATTCTTTGGCCGAGCATAATCACACATATTTGAACTTCTTGTCTCGCTATTGAATTAGCTCAAGACTTCAAACTCTTTGCTTTGCTTTGGAAGCTTTTTCAGGCATTAGACTATCTGCTGGCCAATATGTGGTTAAGCGGATTTTGTGAGCTTGGCTTTGGGTCTCACTTATGATAAGGCTTTGAGACCCTAAAGCTTTTACTTACCTTATGAATTTTATTGAATTTTATTGAATTTATGATTGTCTGCTCGCTTTCACTTGGTCAAGCAGATTCTGGCAAGCTTGGCCTTTTGTCTCGCCATCGAGCAGGCTTTGAGACTTTGAAGCCTTTGTATGCCTTAGAAACTTTATTGAATTTATGATTGTCTACTCGCCTTCTCATGGTCGAGCAAATTCTGGCAAGCTTGGCTTCTTGTCTCGCTATCGAGCAGACTTTGAGACTTTGAACCCTTTGTATGCCTTAGAAATTTTCCTTTCTTTTTTTTTACATCAGTGCTAGTTGAATGAAATTCCTTCAAACTTCATTGATCACTGAGCTCGTCTTACGTGAAATTGACTGAACAAGAAAAACAAATAGCAACAGAAATAAACAGAAATAACTCTAAGTACTACTAGGTCTTACTGAAAATATTTTTTGAGATGAGCTGCATTCCATGGTCGCTTCACCTCGTGTCCATCCGTGCGAACGAGCTTGTAGGCTCCGAGTCTGACCACCTACTTGACTCTATATGGCCCTTCCCAGTTAGGACCGAGTACACCTTGTGTCGAGTCTTTAGTGTTCTCATTCACCTTTCTAAGCACCTAATCGCCCACCCTAAACTGTCGTACACTCACTTTCTAGTTGTAACAGTGAGCTACCCTTTGCTGGTAAGTAGCTAACCTCTTCGATGCTACCTCCCTCTTCTCAGTCAATAGGTCCATATTTAAATATACATGGTCGTTGTTATCACGCTCATTGAAGTGCTTGGTTCGATGCGTGGTTGCCTCTATCTCCGCGGGCACGACTGCTTCATGTCCAAAGGCCAGAGCGAACAGGGTTTCTCCGGTAGCTATTTTATGAGACATCTTGTACGCCCATAATACTTCTGGTAGCTCATCAACCCATGCACCATTCTTCTCTCCTAATCTGGTCTTCAAAAGCCTCTTTATAACCTTGTTAGCTGCTTCTACTTGTCCATTGAACAGAGGGTGAGAAGGCGAGTAGAATTTCAGCTCTATTCTAAGGTTCTGGCAAAACTCCCTTAAGTTATGATTGTCGAATTGCATATCATTGTCTGCTATCAAGGCATAAAGGATCCCATATCGGCAGACTAGGTTCCTCCAAACGAAGTCGGTCGTCTTCTTCTCTGTGATCCTGTTGTAGGCTTCTACCTTGACCCATTTCGTGAAATAATCGATTGCTACCACTGCATGCGTGGCTGCTCCACGTCCTTTTGGCAAAGGCCCAATCAGATCGATTCCTCATTGAGCAAACGGCCACAGCGAAGCCATAGAAGTGAGTTTTTCTAGTGGCTAGGTGGGGAAATTGGCAAAGCTCTAATAGCTTTTACAGCTCCTAGTTTTTTTTGTAGGCGTTCTGGTGCATCGTTGGCCAGAAATACCCTTGCCTAAGTGTTGTGCAAATTTTATTGAACTCGCAAGTGCACAAATTTATTGTAGTGTAGATTAATGGTAACGAGTGTCGATCCCACGTGAAGGATGATTTTAATCGTATGTAGAATTAATTTTGTATTAGGGTGGTTGGATTTGTGGTGAAAATAACTTAGATTATCCTAAAATTGGAATTTAAATGGCGAGAATAAATTGAATAAAAATCTATTGAAATGACGTACTTGGGTATCTGGATCCGTATCAACATGCATCATGGGCTAAAATTCCTTATTAATACCAATTAAATTATGAGGGGGGAATCCACACCTCATGAACCACACTCTAATCAATATGGTGCTAAGGGCTTATCGTGCCAAATAATAATAACCTTGTATTAGGGAGCCGGTGAAACCAAGGCGGTACTAAACAATATTATTATTATTTGTTGACGAGAAGCCAAAACATCCACAAAAACTAGAGGAGAAGAGAAAATAAATTTACCAAATAAAGCTCATGACACATGTTGAGACTTCACCTTCAACCCAAGCTTGAAAGAAAATTAGCTACTCATAATTGAATTAGGGGCAA
The DNA here is from genome assembly GCF_022201045.2 of Citrus sinensis. Classification (NCBI taxonomy): domain Eukaryota; kingdom Viridiplantae; phylum Streptophyta; class Magnoliopsida; order Sapindales; family Rutaceae; genus Citrus; species Citrus sinensis. Next base: position 29,930,562 of record NC_068558.1, on the reverse strand, counting down.
AATAGAAATTTATTAAAATACATAGAAAATACAAGATAGAGAAGAAATTACAGAAAATGGATCCCAAAAATAGATTCAGAGTTATCAAATTAGGGGGGGAGGCCTCATTTTTATAGATACATTGAGTAAATCATAGCCATCGGATTAAAAACAGTTTAGACGCTCAGGATTGCGCCACGTCATTAGTCAACAGTACGCGGTTTGACCACGTGGGTGAACAGTAACACGATTTGACCCAGCTTTGAACAGTAATACGGTTTGGTTGAAAATAATCTTGTGTAATGCATGTACCGTAGGCGCAAGTTTTGGTCCACTAATATGCTGCCACATCACCATCAACAGTTCATAAGAATTTTAGACCAACAGGATCATGACACCTCATCAGTCAATGCCACATCATCGATCAATGCCACGTCATCGATCCGTCTATGTGAACAGTGTCGTGAACAGTAATGTAGACAGTACCGTACATGTGAATAGTATTGTACATGTGAACAATGCATTTTTCCTTTTATGCTCCTCCTAAGGTTTTCGACCGTCCTGAGTTCAAAAGTGATGTCTGTTTTACCATTTGATCTCTCGTTTATTGTGAAATGACTATAATGCCCTTAAAATACACAAAATACTTATTTAAAATAAAACACACATAATTAAATTACAAGAACCTTAAATACATAAAAGTAAGGGTTGTTAGTAAGACTTAAAATGTAAAATGACAATTTTCTCCTTTATAAATATATATTTTCTAACACTCAATACTAAGAGCCTTGTAGGCAAGAGATCTCACACTAGAATGGTTTCCACAAACCCCTTCATATACTTCTCTTAGCATGTAATCCGCGTTGTCTTCGTCTAGACATCGAAGGAACGGTAAAGTGTACCCTCATCGATACAGCACCCCATAAATGATCGTGTACCTCGACGCTGACAATTGATCCTCTGTGCTCGTAACTTATCCACTAGTAACGCCCCATCCCGTAGTTCTCACTCCTTGGAATTTGTACTACATCCACTGATTCGAACTTCCCAATCATTTATCTGACCTTCTTTAGATCCTGTTCCATCTTCTCATTTCTGGGCTAGAATCTTTTACTGACATGGCTGGCGACCAGTTAGGAATCGGTCCAAATTTTCACCCTATTTGCTCTTACTACTTTAGCTAACTCTAACCTTGCAATTGGGGCTTCGTATTCGGCCTGGTTGTTTGTGGCCGTGAACTCTAACTTAATAGCGTAAGAGATATTCTCCTCTTCTAGGCTTTCCAAAACAATCCTTGCTCCAGCACCCTATTCACCTGAGGATCCATCCACCGACACCTGCCAGACTAGGCCTCCGCTGTTGCCTGCAGCAGCACTCGTTTGGTCGAAGTCTACTTCAGGCCCAATGAACTCTGCCACGAAGTCTGCCATCGCCCGGGCTTTAATTGCTGCTCGGGGTTTGTAGCTTAAATCGAACTCGTTTATTTCTATTGCCCACTTCACTAGCTGATTGGAAGCATCGGGTTTGTGCAGTGTCTGCTGCAATGGTTGGTCTGTTATTACCGCAACTGGGAATGCTTGGAAGTACGATCTCAACTTTCAAGCAGCCATTACAAGGGTGAGTACCCACTTCTCCAATGGTGGGTACCTGGTCTCGGCATCGAGCAGAGCCTTGCTTGTGTAGTATATTGAGTACTAGACCCTTTCTTCTTCTCTCACCAAAACTGAGCTCGCAGCATGATTAGATACAACTAAATATAGGAACAGTATGTCCTCCTCTCATGATATGGATAATAAGGGTGTTTGTTGTAGGTATTGTTTCAGTTTCTAGAAGGCCTCTTCGCATTCAGGGGTCCATTCTGTTTTCCTTCCTCTCCTTATCACTTGGAAAAAGGTGTGGCATTTGTCTGTGGCCTTGGATATGAATCAATTCAACGCTACCAGCTTTCCCATGAGGCTCTATATCTCCTTCAAATTACGAAGAGATCTCATTCCTACAATTGCTTGGATCTATTCAAGATTCACCTCAATCCTTTCGATGGCTTACCATGAACCCAAGGAATTTTCCTGATCAAACTCAAAAGGCACACTTCTCCGGGTTGAGTTTCATCTTATATTTTCTCAAAAGCCCAAATGTCTCCTTGAGGTGCTTGACGTATTCATTCGGGCTTTTTGATTTGGTTATCATGTCGTCCATATAAACCTTCATCGTTCGCCCAATCAATGGCTTAAAGATTTTGTTCACCAACCTCTGGTATGTAGCACCCGCATTTTTAAGGCCGAATGACATTACCCTATAACAAAACAAACCCTGGTTAGTGATAAACGCAGTACTCTTCTCGTCTTGCTCGTACATTGGGATGTGGTTGTATTCCGAGAATGCGTCCATGAAGCTGAGCAGACTATGCCCTGCTATTGAGTCAACTAGCTGATCGATCTTCAGTAGGGGAAAGCTGTCTTTCAGGCATGTCTTATTGAGGTCAGTGAAGTCAACATACATTCTCCATTTACTATTGGCGTTCCTTACCAGAACGACATTCGATATCCATTCGGGGTAGTTCACTTCCTGAATGAGCCCTGCCTTCAAGTGCTTCTCCACTTCGCTATTTATAGCTTTTTATCTCTCTTGGTTGAAACATTTTCTCTTTTGCCTCACAGGTCGGGCACCCTTCTTTATCACCAACCTGTGGTAAACCACCTTGGGGTCGAAACCACCTTGGGGTCGATCCTCGGCATGTCATCATGCGTCCAGGCGAACACACTTGTGTGAGATCACATGCAGTGTATCAACTCTTGCTTCAGCTCCCCTCTATTTTCAACCCAATCCTAAGTGTTTTCCCTGTGCCATCATAATTCAAGTTGACAGTCTCCAGCTCCTCAACCGGCTCCTGTCTGCCCCTCATAAATTCTACCCGGGCATCAAATGAGGTAATTTGCATCTCCTTTTTCGCTATTGTAGTGTAACAGCTTGAGCAATTCTCTTGTCTCCTCGTACCACGCCAACCACCCCATTTACCTAGTACTTGAGAGCCAAGTATTGATTGGATAACACTGCTTACTCATCCTCACGAAGGGGCGGCCTAAAATCATCTAGTAAGAGCTCTCTTCATCGACCACAATAAAATCCAGGATTATTGTCTTTTCTGATGGAGTAGAGCCTATAGTAATGGGTAGCTTGACCACTCCAAGTGGGGTTAACCTTCCTCCCCCGAACCCCTTTAATGATGTGTTAGTGTGTTCTACCCTCAAATATGCTATTCCCATTTCCTCTAAAGCTGACTTGAACAGGACATCGACCGAGCTTTCAGTATCTACCAGGATTCGGTCAAACTTCTTGCTGGCGATGGTGGCTTTAATGACAAGTGCATCCTCGTGTGGGTATAGCACTCATTCTTTGTCCTCATCCGTCCACATGATCGGCACCTGCTCGGTCCTTGCTCGTTTTGCCACCGGAGTGTTAAAGAATACTTCTTTGCTAGTCATTGCATACCTGGCATAGTTCTTTATAGATATATTGGAATCCCCAGCCAATGTTAGGCCCCTAGCGAGAACTCTAACGATGGGCTGCCCATGGCCTGCATTTTTAGTGCCCTGCTTTGCTCCACATGATGAGCCTGCAATTAAGATAGCTCTATCTACGAACTCGTCCAAGTAGCAATTCCTCACTAAATCTTCCACCTGATTTTTAAGATCCCTGTATTGGGCCAAAGTATGACCATGGGTGCCATGGAATTCGTAAAACCGGCCCTTACCTCGTATGCTGGGTAGTTTTGCTATTGGGATATAAGGATACAGCAGACCACGGTCCTTTATCTCATTGTACACCTCGTCCAAAGGCGCCTTCGAGGAAGTGTACGACCCATAGCTCTAACTCTGATCGATCATGTGCATTGCCCTTTCTCTATGGGCGTTGTTTTGAGCAGGAGGTGGCATTGGTGCCTTTAGTTTGCCAGCTCTCATACCCTGCAGGTGCTGAGCCATCGTGGGATGATGATAAGGATGATTGTACACCTAGTCAGGCTTTCCCCGAGAATCTATGGCTGGTGAGCGAGTAGGCTGCATCATACTGCCAATTGGGTATAGTGGTCCTTCCGTTTAATTGGCCCGCTTTCCGCTAGGACTTTTTTTTCTTTTCTCCTCAACCCCTCCAGTTGATCCGACTTAATCCTCGCCTCATTTTCCTCTTCGATTTCTATGTCCCTCTTGGCCTGCTCATAGGCCGTGAAATATGACTGAACTACTGGACTCCTCAAGTTGTACCACAGACGTCCTATTCTTACTCCTTCCTTTAGTCCCCTCAAGGCTTGGGGATGATTGAAGGCTCCAAGATCGAGGACAACGCGATGGTATCTTTTAATAAATTCCCGAAGAGTCTCATTTTCTCATTGCTTCATACTCGTCAGCTCCATCATATTATTTTCGGGTGCCATTGCCCCCCGAAATTGCTCTGTAAATTCCTGGCACATCTACTTGAATGTTCTGATGCTCCCCCGAGGAAGCCTTCAGTACCACTCATGTGCTCATCCCTCTAAAGACAGCGGGAACACCCTGCACCTCTGGGCTTGAGATAATCCCTGCACTCTGGTTATGTCATTAAAACACTCTATGTGCACCAATGGGTCGATTCGTCCCGCGTACTTGAGGTTAGGGAAACGGAAGTCCCTTGGGATGACAACACTCATGATTTCTGCTGAGAGGGGGAATTCACCGTTGAGCATTATTCTCCAATCGGGTCCTCTGTTTCGCCCATGCATGTCGTCTATGATCTGTGCTAGTGTCTACACTTCTTCCTCCAGCTGTATGGCTCGACCAGTATCACATGCCACAACCTAGTCTCGCTCTTGCTCAATATCACGCAGGTGCTGTCGAAGTTCCCTTTCCTCTTCATTCACAGCTCTATTATTATTACCATAGTTCTGCTTGCCCGGGGATTGATCCCCTCCTTCCTGACTTCCTCTCCGTAGAGATTGGTCATCCACTCCACCACCAAGCCTCCCGGTGGTTCGACCTCTCATTGCGGTGGTCCCTTCACCGTTGTTCCTTTTGTTAACGTGCCCCGGTGTAACTCCGCCACTTCTCATCCCTTCCTCTTGAATTCCTTTTTGTTCGTTTCTCAGCTCGTGCAAGATGGTTGTCAGAGTCTCCATTTTTTTTTATCTGTTCCATCCACTCATCCATTGCCTTTTCTCGCGCTTCGTTAGTTATCTCTCTCAATGTTACGGACTCGTTCAGCCCCAGATCTCCTCCTTGGGCACTACTCCTACCTACGTCCATAGTCTCCCTGCGCTTCTTCCCTTCCTTCTCTCTATTAAGGGAAGCTTTTTGTTCAGCTCCCCACAAATGGCGCCAAAATATTGATACGGGATTTCGGGTCTGCTTGTGCACAACTAGGATTCCTCCTCAACAATTGAATTTGTAATTGATTGGGGATGATTTCGTGTTGCTCCTTTTAGATGCATCAGACCATAAGGCTTGCTACTTTTCCTCTTTAAGCTCCTGCACACACAAAAACAAGTCAGAGCACGCCGGGGATTTTCCCAGCGTAAATCCTCCGACGCTCAAGTTAGTAATCTAGGTTTACTGTAGAAAATCCTGGCCACTAATCTGGTGGCTCTATCACTATTTCTAAAGTACTGTAATCTATCTTAATTCTCCCGAGGTTTCAATAAGAATGCCCTCTAGATTTTCTTTTAGTTAATTTTTAGTGTCCTAGTGTCCAACCCTTTTATCTTCTTTGATTGCCTCTTTTATAGCATTCTTGAGAATTCAACCCTCCTTAACTCACATTTGCCATTTTGCCAGAATCCTTGGAAGTGGATGCTTGAACGTGGTGGTCGTAGCTGAGTGGGCTTTGTGCCTGGATTCTCGAATAATAGCGCATGTCCTGTTTAACTGCCATGGACTGGGTCTGCTGATTTAGCCCCCAGCAGGAAATGTTCTCGATGCCTAGCAAGGAACCTGCTCGTATTATGGTCCCAGCAGATGGTTTCCTCATAGACGAGGAGAAAACTCCTGCTCTCGGACGTCACATTGTTCCTCACTTACGAGAAGGTCAACTCCTCGCTTGGGTATGGCGGATCACGCTATAATATCCCCCCAAACATAACTCATTCACTACTTTGCAAAATCAAAATCTCCTGTGGCAATGAATTGATTTTATAAGAAGTAACTTTAATGTTTTTACCAAACACTTATATTAAATCATTAGCTTCTTAATATCACTTTTCAACATCCTAATAACAGTTTCAAACTGGTTAATAAATTACTTCATTTTCTAAGTAGTAAACGTAAAATGATGGAAATAATTTTTATATCATAAAAGTAAAAATAATTTTATTATTTTTATCAAAATAATATTATTTAGATATATTTATATTTAATTATTATATTAATAAATTATTAAATAATAAAAATAATATTTTTATTCATAATAAGACAAATATAGAGAAAAATTAGATGGTATTCATTAGGAAACTTCAGAGAAAAATTAATATGGAACTGTCCCACGACTTCGGATTCTGTCGCGTAGCCTTTCAGTGGATCTCATTAAATTTTATTTTGAAAAATCAACTGATAATATTGGGATGTATAGCCTTGTAGGGTGATACTCTTAGCGGTCCCTCTAGCCTTTGTAGTTGTCGTACACGATTTATTTCTTCACTTGAAATAACAGTCAACAAAGCTGCATCTTCACTGAAATTATTTTAATAATTTTAAAGAAACTTCCAGGAAGGTTCCAAGCGTCAATAATTATTAAATTTACTCATAAGAAATTACTTTTATTAATAATAATTTATACCGAGTATTTTTATGATAAAATTTTTATATAAATTTAAGTGCTTAAAATAGTTGTCTCGGGTGCAAATAATCTCGTCTAATGGATAATCCTCCCTACACAAATACAATTTCTTAATAGGGCACATGTCAGTAGGTGGTTGTTGGGAAATTTACGCCCTCTCCACCTTTTTGGCTGCCTTCACTATTTTCTTTCTTCGCTTGATATGAAAGTCAAGAAGAAAGCTGCATCTTGAGTAGTGCTATTCGACAGGAATGCCGAAAGAATGCCGAGAGAAACGGCAGTACTCTTAGCGTTTTACCCTCAATTTAAAAAAAAAGCAAAAGCATTTTAAAATCTGCATGTATAAAACGAAAAAAAAAAAAAAGAAAACAGTGTTGTTTTCCCTCTCACTCCTCTCCCCCTCTGGCTCCGTTTTTCCTCTCACTCCCTCCAGCAGCAACTTTACTCGGTCTCCATCTACCCTCTTCCTCTCGCTCCGTTTTTCCTCTCACTCCAACAGCAGCTCCGTCGCCGTCTCCCCTCTCGCTCCAGCAGCAGCTGCGTCTCCGTCTCCGTCTCCCTCTCTTTGTTGGTAATTAATTTTTTTTATATTTATTTTGATAACTAATTTTTGTTAATTTTTTATAATTGCTCATCAAAATCATATTTTAAAGCGGATATGAACCCATTCTCCATCAATCCAACCCTCATTCCCCTGCTTCACCACTACCCCTGCATCATTTCCATTCCTCTGTTTCTTCCCATCATTACCATGTTTCTTCACCAAAGACGCCGAGTCATTCGATGCCACTCCATCCTTCACCAATGAGCTTGAATTAGTGCTCTTGCTAGCAGGTGCAGCACTCTATTTGCCTTCAAATTTTGATCTTTAACAGAAATTTCGAAACTTTGAGTTTGGTTCTTCACACTGGATGGTGCCTTATTGATAACTGAGGTTTGATTCGCCTTCAAAATTTGATCTTTATCAGAAAATTCCGAACTTTGAGTCTGGTTTTGCACACTGGATGGTGGCTTATTGACAGTTGAGGTTTGATTTGCATGTAAAATTGCAGATTTACCAGCATTCTGGGTATGGTTTTTTGTGCTGGGTGGTTCTGAAAATTTTTTGGTATATTGCCGGTTGGGTATAAATTTTTGTTGGTAATTTCTCGGTGAAAATTGTCGGTTGGTATATGTATTATTCGTTGAAATATTTGTTGGTAATTATTTGGTGAAAATTTCTGGTTGGGTATAAATTTTTGTTGGTAATTACTTGTGCAAATACATGTTCATTGTTGAAAATACAATTGTGTAATTACATGTTCATCACTGTAATTAGTTCGATTTAGCCAAATTTAAGTGAAATGCTAGAAAAACTTATTCGAACAAAATATAAGTCAAACATCAATCACATTCATTGTTGTCTTCATTACATTGTTGATGTAGCAAATGTTGGACACTTCCACTTCCAGATCCTTCGTACGTCATCGAATGAGAAGGATAATGTAGTTGCAAAGCATACGGCGGGAGTGGTTGCTGTAATATATAAAAAATTAAAACATGATATGAGATTTTAGATATTAAAAAAATATAAATATACACTAACAAATTGTGATTTTAAGATGAAATCTTACTTGGTGCCAATTATAAGGAAATGGTTGAAAAATATTGTGCACACCACCTTAGATTGGGTATATAGGTCCCTACAAAAATAAAAAATTATATATGTAAAATCAAAAATAAAAATTTAAAACTAAAATTTCTTTACGAATTAACTTTTTACATTATAGTAGCCTAAAGCCCCGTATTGGTTGAAACAAAATCGAAACAAAATTTTAAATTAAAAAATTCTAAATCCCACACATCATTTAAATTAAAAAAAATCTAAATAAAAAGATTTCTAAATCAAACACAACATTTATATTAAAAGAAATTCTAAATCCAACACAAAATTTAAACTAAAAATTTCTTAATCAAATTTATCATTATCATTTCATTATCATATAACAAAAAATAATAGGAAAAATAAAAAATCACTCTTTACCAGCTCGGTGTTTTACTTCAAGCTGGTGATGAACTACTCCTGCTAGGCTGCTAATGAATGAGCAATTACTCCTGCCCTAATGCCGTTCTCTCTGCTTGTGAAATGAGAGAGAAATCCCAACTCAATCCTTTCACGTGAATGAGCAAATACTCCTGCCCTAATGCCGTTTTCCTGCTTCTGAAATGAGAGAAAAATCCCAACTCAATCCTTTCACGTGAGGAGTAGTGCTTTTCAGCTAGAATCAAACGTGAGGGACAAAGAGTAAAAAATGTGGAAAAAGCAAAAGGAGCAAAAGTTCACGTTGGGGGGGGGGGGGGGGGGGGGGGGGGGCAGCGAGAGAAACGGCATACAGTAATGCTGTTTCTCTCGGCATTCTCTCAACATTCTCGCTGAGAAGCATTTTCCAAAGGTTAAAAGCCAACAAAGCTGCATGTTCTGTGAAATTAATTATCACGAGACTTTCATAAAGATTCCAATTTCCAAGCATAATCTGTTAGTGAATAAAATATTACTACCATAAATTCAGATTATTATCTATAATTTAAATAGATAATTTTTGGGTGATAAGGTTAGCATGCAGGAGATTAAAATGAAGACAAGTGTAGTTTGGCTTGCTTGACACCTGTATTAGATAAGCACAAAATTATCTATAAAAGGGGCAAGATTGTGACAGTAAAGGGGGCCAAGACAGAGGCAACAAGGAAGCGGCAAGTGCAAACACAGAGAACAGCAGCAACAGCAAATAACATAGAAGAGCAGCAACAACGAAAATAAAGAAAAGAACGAAAATAAAGAAAAGATAAAGCATAGAAGAAGAGCAGAAACAAAGAAAATAAAGAAAAGATGAAGCATAGAAGTTAAAGGCGCCAAGGGGAATTCAATTCATAAAAGCCAAGGCAGGAAAGAAATTCAAGAACTCAAACAGAGGAAGAAACAAGGAAGAAGAAGACAGCAGCTTATTTGTTTACAACAACATAATCTAGCCTGCATTGTCACGCTCATTTTAGTAATTGATTTCATCTCGTCGAAATCTCACTGTCTCTCTTATGGCTTCTTCTTCTTCATCTCCCCGAAACAGTAATAAGTATGAAGTTTTTCTTAGTTTCAAAGGAGAGGACACCCGTGACAACTTTACCAGCCATCTTTATTCTGCTCTGTGTCAAAATAAAATTGAAACTTTCATTGACAACGATCTTAAGAGAGGAGATGAAATTTCACAGTCTCTGCTTGATACAATTGAAGCATCAACCATCTCAATTGTCATTTTCTCAGAAAGATATGCTTCCTCAGGATGGTGTCTCGATGAACTCTTAAAGATCCTCGAATGCAAGCACGGTTATGGACAGATTGTGATACCAGTTTTCTATCGCGTTGACCCGTCACACGTGAGAAGGCAAACGGGGAATTTTGGAGATTTTTTTTCGAAGCTCGAAGAACGATTTCCACAGAAGTTGCAAAGATGGAGGAATGCTTTGACCGCAGCAGCCAATCTTTCTGGCTTTGATTCTCATGTAATTAGGTAACAACGATCTTCTATCTAATTCTTACTATCAATTAATCTAGTATGCGCAATAAATTACATTAGTAGAATGGGTTTAACAATAGTTTATTCATTAAATCATTTTTGTGAAGATTAGGTTATTATCTTGCATATTTAATTAATTTTTTCAATTGTTTTATTTGATGAAATTGTTCTTCACATTAAATTAGTTATTTTCTAGTGCAACTAATTACAAAAACATGATTCTTTGTCTCGTTTATATATATTTGAACTAGTTGCTGCTATTTTTTTACTAGGCCTGAATATAAACTTATTAAGGAAATTGCCAATGAAATTTTGGAGAGGCTTGATGATACTTTACAAAGTGATAACACAGACTGGTTGGGGTTGAACCGCGCATTAAAGAAATTGAATCATTGTTATGCACTGGGTCTGTGGGTGTTTACATATTGGGGATTTGGGGCATCGGTGGTATAGGCAAGACAACAATTGCTGATGCTATTTTTAACAAAATCTCTAGACGTTTTGAAGGTTCTTACTTTGTGCATAATGTTAGAGATGCAGAAGAAACGGACAGAATAAAGGACTTACAAAAGCAACTTCTGTCCAAGTTATTGAATGATGGAAATGTGAGGAACGTCCGGTTTCAACTCAAGAGACTTGCTCACAAGAAGGTTCTAGTTGTTTTTGATGATGTGAATCATTCAAGACAAACAGAGTCATTAATTGGACGCCTTGATCGGTTAGCTTCAGGGAGTCGAGTAATAATAACAAGGGATAAACAAGTTCTTCAAAATTGTTGGGCTAGTCAAATATATGAGATGAATGAATTAGAATATGCTGATGCTCAAAAGCTTTTCTGTCAATATGCTTTTAGAGGAGCCCATCTCGCTGCAAGTTATACGAAGCTCACACACTATTGGAAATTTTCAAAATAAATGTGTCTTATGATAAAGACATGTCCTATTAATTGTGCCTTATAGAAAAGGTACCTTTCACTAAAGACATGTCTAATTAAATGATGTCTTGTTGTAAGGACATGTCCATTTAATTGTGTCTTGTAGAATAGGTATCCTTTTACTAAATGATATAACTTTTCATGGCAACATTTCACTTAGAGATGCATCATTTCATGGTGACATTTCATTTGAAATGGTGATGGTACAATTTGGACCATTGATTAAAATCAAATCTAGATCCAATGGCCATGAATGAAGGGGTATCATGAAAGATGATAACCCAAATGAGGGGGCACAAGCATATCTATAAATAGGGGTCATATTTAAGCCATTTAGACATGAAATTAATGATCTTACACCACTCTTTTCTTAGCATTCCTTTCTAGTACGAATTTCAACACAAAACACCCATTTCTTTTGTGCATTCATAATCCAATATATTGTTTTCTGCAGGAACAATATATTGTTTTCTTGGCAGGCTTGCAACATTCAAGAGTATTCAGGTTTGCTTTCGTCGATGCACAACATAAGCAAACAAACAAGTGCTTCATTGTATCCTGGAGGCGTATTTGCTTAACCCATGTGCATCACTCAATTGGTGGGGGCAAATAATGTCTTAAGGAAAGCGACATTTGTAACGTGTCTTGAAGCACACAAAATTTCTGCAGTTTACTTATTACTATCATTTTTCTTCCTACATATAGAGTTAGTTGTAAACACATTACTTTACATAATAAAGTTCCACCATTATTGTTGTATTTCTCTACATTTTCCATTACCCACAAGTTCAACCTCCAACAATCTTAAGACGTTATTTTTGCAACAATGGCTTCAAGTTCATCTCTTCGACAATTCGCAGTAGATTTTGTCAAATTGGAGTGGTTTGATGGTGGCAACTTTATTCGTTGGCAGAAAAAGTTGCATTTCTTGTTGACAAGCCTCAATGTGGTCTATGTTCTCACAACACCAAAGCCTCAAGAACGTGAGGATGAGACATTAGGGGAAACCAGAGTGCGACATAAGTGGGAGCAAGATGACTACATGTGTAAGGGACACATTTGCAATGCCATGTCTGACACATTGTTTGATCAGTGTCACAACAAACCTACAACAAAAGAGATATGGGACTCATTAGAGGCTAAGTACATGATGAAAGATGCCACAAGTAAGAAATTCTTGGCTTCTAAATTTTTTAATTATAGAATGGTTGATAATAGACTTGTGGTTGAACAATATAATGAGATTTTGCATATTCTTGATCAATTCAACCAACATAACATGAAAATGGATGAGTCTATTATTGTCTCTTCAATTATTGATAAACTTCCTCCCTCTTGGAAAGACTATAAGAAAAGCCTTAAACATAGCAAAGAGGAAATTAGTCTGGATGGCTTAGGCCAAAGTCTTCATATTAAAGAGGAACTCAAGCTTAATAGTCTTGAGGATCAGACTACTATGTCCTCTAAAATTAATGTCGTAGAGGAAGGGAAGAAGTTAAGCATTCTAATCACCCTAAGAATAACCAAAAGAGAAAGTTTGATTCCAAAGAGAATCAAAACAATAAGAAGAAAAAGAAGGGTACATGCCACCACTGCGGAAAACCTGGCCATTTCAAAAGAGATTGTTGACTTTTGAAGAAACAAAAGGAAGTTTCGAACACAAATCTTGTGGCCATGATATCTGAGATTAATGTTCTTGAATATGATAATGCACGGTGGATAGATTCTGGTGCAACCAAGCATGTGTGCAAGGATCGTAGCCTTTTCAAATCTTATAAAGCAATGGATGATGGAAGTGTTCTTTACATGGGAAATTCCTCCACTACAATAGTTAAAGGAAAAGGCAATGTGCAACTAGAGTTTACTTCCAGAAAAACTTTAACTCTTACTGATGTTTATCATGTTCCTGAAGTTAGAAAAAACCTTGTATCTGGTAGCCTTCTTAATAAGTTTGGCTTCAAACTTGTTTTTGAGTCAAACAAGTTTATATTATCTAAGGGTGGTACCTTTGTTGGGAAAGGATACATGTATGAAGGAATGTTTAAACTCAATATCAATAATATAAATGTTTCTTCTGTTTATATGGTTGATTCATTATCTTTGTGGCATAATCGTTTAGGACATTTGAATATTAGAAGATTGCATGATATGGCTAATTTAGAATTAATTCCTAAGCATGAAAATGATATGCATGAAAAATGTAAAGTATGTACACAGACTAAAATCACAAGATCTCCTTTTCCAAAAATTGAAAAAACACCTTCTTTATTGCATTTAATTCATAGCGATGTGTGTGATATGCATAGTAATCCTTCTAAAGATGGTAAAAAATATTTTGTAACATTTATTGATGATTTTTCAAAATATTGTTGTGTATTTATTACATTTTAAAGATCAAGTGTTAGAAAAAGTTAAAACTTATAAAAATGAAGTTGAGAATTTTTGTGACACTAAAATTAAATGCCTTAGAAGTGATAGAGGAGGTGAATATGCTTTTTCTGAATTTTGTGAATCTGTTGGCATTGTACATGAAACTAGCACTGCATATACTCCACAACAAAATGGCGTAGCTGAAAGGAAAAATAGGACATTAATAGAAATGGTTAATGCTATGCTTTTTAATGCTGGGCTTGGTAAAGGTTTTTGGGGCGAAGTTATTTTAACTGCATGTCATATCTTGAATAGAGTGCCTAATAAGAAAATAAAGGTGACCCCATATGAATTATGGAAAAAGAGAAAGCCTAATCTTTCTTATCTAAGAGTTTGGGGTTGTCGAGCCATTGTAAGACTACCAAAACCTAAGATGAAGAAATTAGGAGAAAGGGGCATTGAATGAATATTTTTGGGATATGCTGAGCATAGTAAAGCTTATAGGTTTCTTGTAACAGAACCTAATAGCTTTGTTGAGATTAATACTATAGTGGAATCTAGAGATGCAATATTCTATAAAAATAGATTTTTCACTCTACCAAAAAGTATTAATTCTCAAGAGAATGATAAACAAATAGAAATTGGTCAAAAGCGTGATGCTAATAATGAACAAAATCATTTGAGAAGAAGTAAAAGAATAAGGACTATAAAATCTTTTGGACCAGATTTTATAGTCTATTTAGTTGAAGGGACAAGAGACTCACAATCAAAACAGACCATGATCACACTTACTATAGAGTCTGATCCCCTCACCTATGAAGAGGCAATGAAGTCTCAAGATGCTGCCTTTTGGAAAGAGGCCATTAATGACGAAATGGACTCTATTATGGGTAATAAGACTTGGAAATTAGTTGATTTACCATCTGTCTCTAATCCTATAGGTTGTAAATGGATTTTCAAACAGAAGAAGAAAGTTGATGGAACAATTGAAAGATTTAAAGCAAGACTAGTAGCAAAAGGCTTTACACAAAAAGAAGGCCTAGATTATTTGATACTTATGCACCTGTTGCAAGAATTGCTACTATTAGAGTCTTGATTGCTTTGGCTTCAATTTATCAATTTGAAATCCATCAAATGGATGTAAAAACAGCTTTCTTAAATGGAGAATTAGATGAGGAAATTTACATGAAACAACCAGAAGGGTTTGTTATGCCAGGACAAGAACATAAAGTTTGTAAACCAGTCAAGTTTTTATATGGTCTTAAACAAGCTCCAAAGCAGTGGCACGAAAAGTTTGACAAAGTGATTGTCTCAAATGGATTTAATATTTATGAATCTGATAAATGTATCTATAACAGATTCAATGGAAATAAAGGTGTGATTATTTGTTTATATGTAGATGACATGTTAATTTTTGGTACTGATAGTGAGAGCATTGAACTCACTAAATTATTATTGTCATTTAATTTTGATATGAAAGACATTGGACTTGCTGATGTGATTTTGGGGATTAAAATTATAAAAAATGAGAATGGCCTAGTATTGACCCAATCACATTATATTGAGAAAATTTTTAAAAAATTTAATTATTATGATTGTAAGTCTGTGTCAACACCTTTTGTGTCCGCTTTTCCTATTGAAAAATCGTTATCCAACAAGAAATTTTTAAGCCTATCATACCAAGCTCTAGGTGCTTGTTTTAAACCATACAAAGCCTTGGATAACTTGTACACATGATCTAGAAATTTTTCATTTTCAAAACCAGGAGGTTGTTTCACATAAACTTCCTCCATAATGTATCCATTTAAGAAAGCACTCTTGACATCCATTTGATACAAAATAAAATCCTTATGACATGCATATGCTAACAACATCCTAATGGATTCTAATCTTGCTACAGGTGCAAAAGTTTCATCAAAATCAATTCCTTCTTCTTGGTTGTAACCTTGAGCCACTAATCTAGCTTTATTTCTTACAACCACACCGGATTCATCCATTTTGTTTCTAAATACCCATTTAGTACCTATAATGGATTGATGTTCCGGATTAGGAACTAACTCCCACACATTATTTCTCTCAAATTGATTCAACTCCTCTTGCATTGTCATAATCCAAGATTCATCATTTTCCGCATCCGCAAAGGATTTTGGTTCAATTTGAGAAATAAATGCAGCATGCTCACATGTGTTTCTAAGAGATGATCTAGTGGTAACACCTCGTGAGGGATCTCCTAAAATTACATCATTAGGATGAGAGGACACATACAAACACTCCTTGGGGAGTGTTTGTGGAGTACCTTCATTTTGCTCTGCATTTGTTTCTTCATGATGTTCCTCTTGAATTCCATGTGGTGCGACTTCTTGGTTGTCATTCGTTGCTTCTTCTTGTTGTTCTTCTTCTGCATTATCATCAACAACAACTTTCTCCGTAGAGGAGGGGTTAGACTCATCAAATGTAACATGCATAGATTCCTCCACAACTAAAGTTCTTTTATTATAAACTCTATAAGCTTTGCTTGAATTTGAATAACTAAGAAAGATACCAACATCATATTTTGGATCAAATTTACCAAGATTATCTTTTGTGTTTAAAACAAAACATTTGCATCCAAAAACTTTAAAATAACCAATGTTCGATTTTCTATCTTTCCAAAGCTCATATGGAGTTTTATTAAGATTAGGTCTAATCAACACCCGGTTTAAAACATAACAAGCGGCGTTGACGGCTTCGGCCCAAAAATACTTAGGCAAAGAATTTTCATTCAACATGGTCCTTGCCATTTCTTGAATAGACCTATTCTTTCTCTCTACTACTCCATTTTGTTGTGGAGTCCTAGGTGATGAAAATTGATGTTCAATGCCAAAGTCATTACAAAAATTTTCAAATGCATAATTTTCAAATTCTCTACCATGATCACTTCTAATACAAGTAATAAAATAACCTTTTTCATTTTGAACCTTTTTAAAGAAAATTCTAAATGCATCAATGGCATCATCCTTATTAGCTAAGAACAATACCCATGTGTATCTAGAATAATCATCCACAATAACAAATGCATAATATTTGCCACTTAAACTAGCATATCTAGAAGGTCCAAACAAATCTTTATGAAGTAGTTGAAGTGGTTTTGAAGTAGAGACATGATTCTTGCTTTTGAAGGAAGTTTTGATTTGTTTTCCAAATTGGCATGCTTCACAAATTCTATTGATGGGTGTCGAAGCCAACAAAAATAAATTCCTACTCTAAATAAATTGTGTATAGTGATTGAGCAGGGTCGTGTCCACAGAGATCGGTAATTAATTAAATCCTTTTGAAACGTAAAACGTAAAATAGGGGAATTGTTGACAATAATAAAAATCAAATTAAAATAACAAGAATGCAAATTAAAGTTGTAATTCAAATTGGAGAAAGCTCTAGTTGAAGGAATTAACTCAGCTTGATTCGACTACTGATCATTGATTCAAATATAGATTATTATTACTCATGAATAGACCGGTTATAGCTACTGAGACCCTCTAATAGCCAATCTCTCCTTAACTAGTCGATAACCAAGGTACGACCGTTGGTTATTTCCCTAATCAATAGACAACCCTAGATACGATCATAGAATTTAATCAATTGACAGCCTGAAAAACCAGAGAGACCCAAATCCTAATCAACACATATGATGATTCATTTAAATTAGATTGTTTATTCTCACAACACAACTCTCTGCTATGTTATTTGTCACAAACATTAAATTCTTCATACGATGAATCCTTTAATTGACAATAGATTAAGTTGATAATAAAATAGTGGCCAATTACCTAATTAACAAACATAATCATGAAAATAATTCAGAGAATAAACAAATACCCAAAAAGTAATAAAACAATTAAAGCACAAGAAAGATCTCACAGTAGTGATGAATCAAAGCTTCATTAACCTTCAACCAGAAAAATGGGTTTAGTTCCTCATAGAGAGAAGAGAAAAATTAGATCTAGGGTTTCTTTTTCTCCAATCCCTCAATCCCCCCTTTTTCACAATTGATTCCTCCCTTAAATACTCTCTCTCTCTTCTCTTTTAGAGTTCTATTTAAAATAAAATACTAATATCTAAAATATTAAATTCGTAATTACAAAAATAGCCAAAAATATAAAACACGTTAAACTAAAAACTGCAGGTCCGCAGTTGACAGCACGCGCCCACGCCTTATCAACAAAGTTCTTCTGACGCTCATAATTTCTCCAAGAGAACAATCATCCTTAAACATCATCTTATAGCTCAATTTTATCATCAATCAATAGAATTGCACCTACAAAAGTAAAACACAAGTAAATCACTATTATTAAGTGCAAAACATCGATATTAAGGGAAGTAAACAATGCAAAACTAGTGCATAAATTGCACTCTAACACAAAATTTGATGGGTGTCGAAGCCAACAAAAATAAATTCCTACTCTAAATAAATTGTGTATAGTGATTGAGCAGGGTCGTGTCCACAGAGATCGGTAATTAATTAAATCCTTTCGAAACGTAAAACATAAAATGGGGGAATTGTTGGTGCGCGCGCTGGTGCCGCTTGTTGCGAGGCGTTGCTGTTGCTGCTTCATGAGGGTGATTGCTGGATTGATTTGCGCTGTGCGCGCGGGCTGGAGCTGAGGATCTGCGTTGCGGGGCGTTACTGCTACTGCTTCGCGGGATGTGTTGCGCGCACGGTTGCTGCTGATTTCGCATGATGGTGATGGCTGGGGCTTGCTGTGTTGCGCGCGGCTGCTTTCGCTGGTGGGACTTCGTTGCGCGCTGCTGGGCTGCGAGACACGGGATGCTGGTGCTGCGCTCACAGGATGGTGCGTTTTCCGGCGGGCTGGTTTGCTGCTAGTGTGCTGCAAGCGGCTGGAGAAGAAAACAAGTTCTGGAAAATTAGGGATTTTGTGAACAGTGAATAGTGAACAGTGATTTTCGATTTTTTTTTTTTTTTTTTTTTTTTTTTTTTTAGTGATGAATCACTTTGAGACACTAAAAATTTCAGAAGTACTTTTCTAATAAGTACGTGGGCACGCCTTATAAAAAATTTTCTTCTGACCAAAATAAGCAAACACATTAAATTTCAGAAGTACTTTTCTATTAAGTACGTGGGCACGCCTTAAAACTATGTTACTTTAAAAATTACAGAAGTACTTATTAGCTAAGACGTGGGCACGCCTTATCAAAAATTTTCTTCTGACCAAAATAAGCAAAATTTTTTTTTTGAATCAAAATTAAAAGAAGATATAACAAAAACCAAAACAAACAAATCATTTGGGTTGCCTCCCAAAAAAGCGCCTTTGTTTTATGTCTTTGGCTAGACACATTTATGCATCAATCTCCATAATTGGGACTCTCGAGAGCCACATCCTCCACAATATTCACCGAAAAACCTTCATAAAAAGGTTTTAAGCGATGACCATTAACCTTAAAAACTTTGTCAGAGGTCGGGCTCCGAATCTCAACTGCACCATGAGGAAAAACATTAGTAACAATAAAAGGTCCAACCCAACAAGAACGTAATTTACCCGGAAAAAGTTTAAGCTTAGAATGAAAAAGAAGAACTTTTTGACCAACAGAGAACTCCTTTCTCAAAATCATTCTATCATGAAATGTCTTTGTCTTTTCCTTGTAAAAAATTTCCTGCGCTATAGGGTTAATAACATCCACAGAAAATACCGAATGTTCCTCACTAGGATATTTCATGGCATCATTCATATTGAATTCTATAACCTCTCAATCAAACTCCATAGTGAGAGTCCCTCTATGTATATCCATTTTAGTCCTAGCAGTCTTAAGAAAAGGTCTTCCTAGCAAAATTGGGATAGAATTAGAGGAGTTATCATCTTCCATATCAAGTACATAAAAATCAGCAGGAAAAACCAACTCATTAACTTGTACTAAGACATCTTCTAATACCCCATCAGGATATGCATTAGACCTATCAGCTAGTTGAATTATCACACCAGTTTCTTTTAATGGACCAATATTCAAAGATGAATAAATGGAACGAGGCATGACATTAATAGAAGCTCCTAGATCTAACAAAGCCTTTTCAACTCTAACACTACCAATTTTACAAGGGATAGTAAACATACCTGGATCCTTGCACTTAGGAGGTAGTTTCTTTTGGAGAACTGCTGAAACATTCTCCCCCATGTGAACTTTTTCATTTCCTCTTAATTTTCTTTTGGAGGTGCACAGTTCCTTAAGGACTTTAGCATATCGAGGTATTTGTTTTATAGCATCTAATAAAGGAATATTTACCTCAACCTTGCGAAATGTCTCAAGGATGTCTTTCTCTTGTTCCTCCTTCTTGGATTTAGTAAACCGGCTTGGAAAAGGAGGAGGTATCACAATAGGTAGGGGTTTCGCTCTGGTGGGTTGTGCATCTTGAGATTTAGGCATCAATTCATTCTTCTCAAGCTCATCCTCTACATGCTTTGTCACTTTCTTACTAGGCTCTTGCAACTCCGTCCCACTTCTAACGATGACAGCACTAACGTTTTGCTTTGGATTCACCTCAGATTGTGAAGGCAATCTCCCTAATACTTGAGACTCCAGACGGCTCACTGTAGTCGCCAATTGACTCATTTGGTTCTCCAAGTTCTGAATACTTGCTGTAGTTGCCTGCTGAAATTGTTGAGTGTTAGTCGCAAGTGATTTAACAATTTCTTCAAGAGATATACCTGACTTGGAGGTTGACTGTGGAGGTGTTGGTTGTCTTGGTGGATACTGTTGTGGGAATCCTGATGGCCTAACTCCATAGCTAAAGTTGGGATGATCCTTCCATCCTGGATTGTATGTTTGTGCATAAGGATCATATCTCCTTTGAGGCATGCTTGGAAATCCTCCAACTGCATTGGCTTGTTCAACGGGTTCTTCTTGAAGTGTAGGACACATATCGGTTGAATGACCCATATTGTAACAAATACCACAAGTCTTCACCTGTTGCACATTACCTACAACAAACTTTTCCACAAGAGAAGTGAGTTTATCTAAACGTTGTTCAACAGAAGAAATATTTACCTCATTCACATTCCTTAAGGTGGCATCTTGTCTGCTGCCAAATTGTTGTGCATTGGCAGCCATATTTGATATCAACTCCCTTGCTTGAGTAGGAGTCTTGTTCACCAAGACACCTCCACTAGCAACATCTATCATACTCCTATCCATCAATGATAGTCCTTCGTAAAAATATTGAATAAGAAGTTGATCAGAAATCTGATGCTGAGGACAACTGGCACACAATTGTTTGAATCGCTCCCAATACTCATACAAAGTCTCCCCAGGAAGTTGTCTGATCCCACAAATATCTTTTCTGATGTTGGCAGCTCTTGAAACAGGAAAGTACTTCTCGAGGAACTGCTTCTTCAAACCATTCCACGTTGTCATTCGTTGCTTCTTCTTGTTGTTCTTCTTCTGCATTATCATCAACAACAACTTTCTCCGTAGAGGAGGGGTTAGACTCATCAAATGTAACATGCATAGATTCCTCCACAACTAAAGTTCTTTTATTATAAACTCTATAAGCTTTGCTTGAATTTGAATAACTAAGAAAGATACCAACATCATATTTTGGATCAAATTTACCAAGATTATCTTTTGTGTTTAAAACAAAACATTTGCATCCAAAAACTTTAAAATAACCAATGTTCGATTTTCTATCTTTCCAAAGCTCATATGGAGTTTTATTAAGATTAGGTCTAATCAACACCCGGTTTAAAACATAACAAGCGGCGTTGACGGCTTCGGCCCAAAAATACTTAGGCAAAGAATTTTCATTCAACATGGTCCTTGCCATTTCTTGAATAGACCTATTCTTTCTCTCTACTACTCCATTTTGTTGTGGAGTCCTAGGTGATGAAAATTGATGTTCAATGCCAAAGTCATTACAAAAATTTTCAAATGCATAATTTTCAAATTCTCTACCATGATCACTTCTAATACAAGTAATAAAATAACCTTTTTCATTTTGAACCTTTTTAAAGAAAATTCTAAATGCATCAATGGCATCATCCTTATTAGCTAAGAACAATACCCATGTGTATCTAGAATAATCATCCACAATAACAAATGCATAATATTTGCCACTTAAACTAGCATATCTAGAAGGTCCAAACAAATCTTTATGAAGTAGTTGAAGTGGTTTTGAAGTAGAGACATGATTCTTGCTTTTGAAGGAAGTTTTGATTTGTTTTCCAAATTGGCATGCTTCACAAATTCTATCTTTTTGAAAACTGATTTTTGGAAGACCTTTTACTAAATCATTTTTCACGATTTTTGAAATCAAATCCATGCTTGCATGACCTAATCTTCTATGCCACAACCAACCATCATCATGCAATGCGGAGAGACATTTTTCATGTATAGATGCACAATCTATATTAATGGTATAGACATTAACACATCTATTTCCTACAAACAAGACTTTCCCATCATATGCATTCTCAATAACACATTTTAATTCATCAAAGATAACTCTATATCCTTTATCACATAATTGACTAATACTAAGCAAATTGTGTTTCACGTTTTCAACTAAACACACATTCTCAATGAGAGTAGAGGATACATTACCGACATTTCCAATCCCAATGATTTTTCCTTTTGAATTATCTCCAAACGATACATCTCCACCATTTTCGATCTTGGTAAAGCTTGAAAACCAAGAATAATTCCCTGTCATGTGTCTTGAACAACCGCTGTCCAAGTACCACTTATTATTCTTCTTCTTTGAGCCTTGTAAAAAAAATCTCAAGTTTTAGGTACCCAAACCTTTTTGGGTCCTTGAGAGTTAGCAATGGTTCCTTTCGGAACCCAAACACATTTCATACCATAATATGCATTTCTCTTCACTGCACATCTATTTTTCATATGGCCATCTCGATTGCAATAATGACATACAATTTTATTGTTAATAGATGTATTCTTCACAAAATAACTCTTGTAAAATTTTTGTTTCAAATTCGGTTTATAACCTATGCCACTTTTGTCAAATACACATTTTTGTGAGTTTAGCAAATTGTCCAACATCTTTTGCCCATTTGTGAATTTTAGCACAATTTGATTTAGTTCATTACTCTTCTTTCTAAGCATTTCATTCTCATTTTTCAAGTCATTCATGTGTGACTCTAAGTGCTCATGTGAAGTGCTAGAGTTCTCAAATAATGCAATACTATCATGTAATGTTTTGTTTTCTAATTCTAGGCATGTAATCTTTGCACTAAATGAATCATTTTCATTCTTAAGCTCTATCATCTTCTTTTTAAGACTTATATTCTTTTTACCAATCTTCATTAGCTCATCATGCAAATCATTAAAAGCATCATGCAATTCATCATATGTAGGAGGAACACTTACCTCATCAAGTTCATCACATGATTCTTCCCCAATGGCCATGAGAGCTAAGTTTGTCATTTCTTGTTGCTCATCATCGTCACTTGTTTCCTCATCATTATCATCCCATGTGGCCACCATAGCCTTCTTCTTGAATTTATTGAGAAGAGGACATTCTGGTAGTATGTGTCCGGGTTTCTTGCATTCATAACAAGTGATTAGGTCCTTCTTCTCCTTCTTATTCTTGTAGCCTCTGAACTTTCTCTGCTCATTATTCTTCTTGTAAAATTTTCTGAATCTTCTAGCTAACATAGCCAGCTCCTCATCATCCATTTCGCTTTCCTCATCACTCTCACGTTTTGAAGCCTTGAGAGCAATGTTCTTCTTCTTTTCCTCATGCCCTTTTTCAGCTGCTAAATCTTCTTCATATGAAATAAGAGAGCCAATTAAATCATCAATAGGTAACACATTTAAATCCTTGGCTTCCTCAATGGCAGTCCTTGTTGGTCTCCATTCCTTAGGTAGAGACCTAATGATTTTCTTGACTTTTTCGCTATTTGAAAAAGTCTTTCCTAGGGCTCCTAGAGTGTTCACTATGTCCGTGAATCTAGTATACATAGAGTACACATTTTCATTTTGTTCCATTTGGAACAATTCATATTGTCGAGTGTACCTACTTATTTTAGATTCTTTCACTTGGTTCGTGCCTTCATAGACAACCTCAAGTTTGTGCCAAATCTCATTAGCACTTTCGCAACTAGACACTCTATGAAACTCTTTCTTATCTAGTGCACAAAACAAGGCATTTATGGCCTTGGAATTTAGAGAAGCTTTTCTCTTTTCGAATTCATTCCAATCCCGTGAAGGTTTTGGAATATCTTCTCCGACTTCATTTTTAGTCAAGGGCATGAAAGGACCATCATTAACGATTTCCCAAATCTCATAATCTAAGGCTTGCAAGTAAATTCTCATCCTAGTTTTCCAATATGGGTAATCATTTCCATCAAAGTAAGGTGGTCTAGTGGTGGACTGTCATTCCCTAAATGTGGAATCATTTTGAGTTCCCATTGATCTTTAGCTCTAGATGGTTAAATCTAAATAAGAGCACCTAGTTCTGATACCAAATGAAATACAAGTGTGCAACCCAAAAGGGGGGTGAATTGGATTTCTAAAATTTATCCTAACAAATCCACACAACAAGCAATCTAATGTCTTAACAATAAATGAAATCAATAAGTTCAATAATAGAACAATAATTAAAGAGTAAGGGAGAAGAGAAACAAACACACAAATTTTTACGTGGTTCGGCAATCCCCGCCTACGTCCACGCCTCCAAGCGATCCAAGCTCAAGAATTTCACTATCCAAGCCTTTCCAAGGCTTCAACGATTACAATTGACTTCGAGGTGTTAATAAACCTTTACAACAAATAGATTATCTCCCAATCTCTTCACTCAAGTGTCTCACACACTCAAATTCTTACAACTGAATTGAAGAAATGAAAGTATAATGAAACTCACTCAATGAGTAGATATTCAAAGATGAAGAACAATGAATGATTCAATGAATTGTGTTTTACAAGTTGAAGGCTCAAGATATCACGTGTGCTTTTTGTTCTTGCTTGTTAGGGGACTTCAAAATGAGTTGGATTTGAGTTCTTATAGCTTAAGCTCGAAAACTAGCCGTTACTCACATTCTAAGCTATCCGGTTTGCCGTTTTATAGAATCCGGTAAGCCGGATTTATGTTACCGTTAAGGCAAAATTCAAAATTTTGCCTAACCGGTTTGCCGGTTACTAAAATCCGGTATGCCGTTTTTGTTTTGGATACTTACTACCCCGAATCCGGCCTGCCGTTTATCAGTATCTGGTAAGCCGCTTGCTACAGTAACTGCTACAGTAAAATATTTTCCAAAATTTACAATTTGACCCCAAAACTTTATAAAACTGTAGTATGGCCGAAAACGTTATAAAAGTTTGCAAATAGGTCCAATTTTAGAATTTTAAATAATGCTTTCTCAATCCCACAACTTTTTGAAATTATGACTTCGCCCAAACTTTATGAAATTATAGAATGGCCCAAAAACATTTAAATAGTTTCAAATATGTCCAAATCCGAAATTTAAAATACTATCAAAGATTTTAAAATTACTTTCATTTTAGTCCAAAATGCTTTAATTTCATAACATCATTTTCTTATAATAAAAGCACAATTCATAAATCTTGACTCAATAAATACATGTGGTTTGTTATCATCAAAATCAATATTTATAGCCATATAGGCTAACAGATCATACATCTACAAGTGGTTGGATTTTTAATCTTGGTGGAGGAGCTATTTCATGGGGCTCAAAGAAGCAAACTTGTATAGCAGACTCCACCATGGCTACAGAATTTATAGCTTTGGCTTCATGTTGCAAAGAAGTTGAATGGTTAAGGAATTTGCTTATAGAAATTCCTATTTGGCCTAAACCAATGCCTCCTGTATCTATTCACTGTGATAGTGAGGCAACTTTATCAAGAGCATATAGTCAAATCTATAATGGAAAGTCTAGGCACATTGGTCTAAGACATAGTTATGTGAGACAATTACTTACAGATGGAGTAATCACAGCTGACTTTGTGAAATCATGTCAAAATTTGGTAGACCCCTTAACTAAAGGCCTTGCAAGAGATATTGTATTTAAAACTTCTAAGGGGATGGGACTGAAGCCAGCATCATCTTATCACTAATGATGGAAACTCAACCCAACACTTGAAATATCAAGATCTTGGGTTCAATGAGCAAAAGTACATCATATGTTGTGATAGCAAGCACTATAATATTTTTAAATGCGTCCCAAAGGTTAGTGCTTGATACCTGTAACATATGGGAAAGGTTAAGCTACTTAGCTTTTAATGGACTTATAAATATTTTAGTTACAGGGATATTCTAGATAAATCCACAGGGAATACTTGAGAATTTGAAAACTTATGTGTGAGATATATCCGGTTAGTCGATTAAGGTCGCTGGTTCAAAGCTTGCCTACCATGCCACCATGATTAACTTTGATGTATTGTCACTAAGTGAAGGTTCAAGTCCAAAAGACACCTTCATCTATGCATAAGTTTTCCAAGCCTGTGCAAGATAATTTTTTCAAATTCATTTATTTTGAAAATGGTGGGGGATTGTTGGAAATTTTCAAAATAAATGTGTCTTATGATAAAGACATGTCCTATTAATTGTGCCTTATAGAAAAGGTACCTTTCACTAAAGACATGTCTAATTAAATGATGTCTTGTTGTAAGGACATGTCCATTTAATTGTGTCTTGTAGAATAGGTATCTTTTTACTAAATGATATAACTTTTCATGGCAACATTTCACTTAGAGATGCATCATTTCATGGTGACATTTCATTTGAAATGGTGATGGTACAATTTGGACCATTGATTAAAATCAAATCTAGATCCAATGACCATGAATGAAGGGGTATCATGAAAGATGATAACCCAAATGAGGGGGCACAAGTATATCTATAAATAGGGGTCATGTTTAAGCCATTTAGACATGAAATTAATGATCCTACACCACTCTTTTCTTAGCATTCCTTTCTAGTACGAATTTCAACACAAAACACCCATTTTTTTTTTTTTGTGCATTCATAATCCAATATATTGTTTTCTGCAGGAACAATATATTGTTTTCTTGGCAGGCTTGCAACATTCAAAAGTATTCTGGTTTGCTTTCGTCAATGCACAACGCAAGCAAACAAACAAGTGCTTCATTGTATCCTGGAGGCGTATTTGCTTAACTCATGTGCATCACTCAATTGGTGGGGGCAAATAACGTCTTAAGGAAAGCGACATTTGTAACGTGCCTTGAAGCACACAAAATTTCTGCAGTTTACTTATTACTATCATTTTTCTTCCTACATATAGAGTTAGTTGTAAACACATTACTTTACATAATAAAGTTCCACCATTATTATTGTATTTCTCTACATTTTCCATTCCCCACAAGTTCAACCTCCAACACACACAAGGCAATAGAATATGCGCTGGGAGTTCCTTTAGTTCTTAAAGTTTTGGGTCACCACCTATGCGGAAATAGCAAAGAGGTATGGGAAAGTGCAATGAGAAAACTGGAAATAAGTCCTTGCGTGGAAATCCCTGAGGTGTTAAAAATAAGTTATGATAGCTTGGATGACTCTCAGAAGAATATTTTTCTAGATATTGCATTTTTCCTGGAAGGAGAGCGTAGAGATGTGGTGATAAGCTTTTTTGATGCCATTGGCTTCGAAGCTAAAATAGAATTAAGTGTTCTTGATGGCAAGTCTCTCATAACTGTAGACTTCCTTGACCAGATAAGAATGCATGACTTGCTACGAGATATGGGAAGAGAAATTGTTCGAAAAGAATCTATCGATCATCTAGGAAATCGCAGTCGGTTGGGGTATTACAAGGATCTTTATGAAGTTTTGAAGAAAAATAAGGTGAGCAATAATAGATTTTAAATTGTCTCTTATTTATGTTAAATTTATACTAGTAGTTTGTCTGGATTTTTCTTTTTGAATAAGAATAGAATTAATTCTGTTTAAAATTAATGGAAGAGTAATATTAAAAAGTTAGTAAAATAAAATAGATAGATCCCTTGTTCCCCGCTCAGTTTGTAACATGCCCTTGTTGGGCTAAGTTTAAAATCTCCATAGCAAAGAGCGCTTTTGGAGAGAGGGGAAAAAAAATTAACCCACTCAATGTTTTTCACTGGGGAAAAAAATTGCTTTTCCATTTTAACTCAAGCCCAGCCCCTACCGTTAATTTTTACTGGAAAAGAATTGATATTCCTTTTCAACTCAAGCTCTGCGCCGACCCTTAATTAAAATAAAATATTAAAATACAGCGCTTGTATTTCTAATTGAATGGAATAATATTTCATGGAAATGTTGTAAATTAATTTTACAATTTACATATTAAGCATTTTCTTGAATTTTATGCTTTACAATTTTAAAGAACTTACACCAATAGTTTATTATTAAGTAATTGTTATATCTTTGTTTGTGTTTGACCACTTGAAAGTAATTGCTTACTTGTTTGCTTCAATTATATACCAACTTATGACCTGCTATTTAATGGTTAGGGGACTGAAGCAATCAAGAGCATCTCTTTAGATATGGACAAAGTCAATAGTGAGATACAAATAAATCCATATACTTTCTCAAAGATGACTGAATTGAGAACCTTAAAATTCTATGGATCTGAGAACAAATGTATGGTGTCTTCTTTAGAGGGTGTGCCATTGACTGAGGTAAGGTATTTCGAGTGGCATCAATTTCCATTGGAAACGTTGAATATAAATGGGGAGAATCTTGTTTCACTTAAAATGCCGGGTAGAAAAGTTAAACAACTTTGGAATGACGTTCGGGTATATATTTATTTGAAATTTTTCAGTAATAAATTCTAAATACAGTTGGTGCTATAATTAATATTCGTGGTGGTATTTGTTAATTTATAATAATAATAATTATTTTTTTTTTTTTGGGAGGGCAGAATCTTGTAAACTTAAAATATATAGACCTCAGCCACTCCGAGTCATTGACGAAACTCCCGGACCTCTCCCTGGCCCGAAATCTTGAGATATTGGATTTAGGTAGCTGTTCAAGTTTGACGGAGACTCACTCCTCTATTCAATATCTAAATAAGCTTGAAGTCCTTGATCTACGCCACTGTGAAAGCCTAGGGAGTCTACCAACTAGCATTCATTCGAAATATATCGAGGAGCTTGATTTTGTGGGCTGCTCAAAGTTGAAGAACCACCCAGCGATCTCATCTTCTCTTATACCTCTTTTATCTTTAATAAAAGTTGGAATCAAAGAACTGCCCTCATCCATCGAGTGCCTATCCAAACTCGATAGACTGTCGATTCAAGACTGTACAAGGCTTGAGAACATCTCGAGTAGCATATTTAAGTTGAAGTCTCTTCAATATATTGAAATCAAGAGGTGTTCAAATTTGAAGAGGTTTGCAGAGATCCCACTTGTACTATAGATAGAAGTACTGGAATTGAGCGACTAGCCTCATTTGAGTTGCGATTGGAAGACTGTTCCAGTCTTGAGAGTCTCCCAAACAACTTGTGTATGTTCAAATCTCTTGCATCTCTTGAAATCATTAATTGCCCAAAACTTGAGAGATTGCCTGATGAACTTGGAAATTCAAAAGCATTGGAGGAGTTGAGAGTTGAAGGAGCTGCTATAAGAGAAGTACCAGAAAGCCTCAGTCAATTAGCCTTATTATCTACGTTGGTGTTGAAGAACTGTTCAGAGCTTGAGTACATCTCGAGTAACATATTTAAGTTGAAGTCTTCTATATATATTGAAATCTCTAATTGTTCAAATTTGAAGAGCTTTCCGAAGATCCCATCTTGTAATATAGATGGAAGTACTGGAATTGAGCGACCATCCTCATCTACGTTGAGATCGGAGAATTGTTCAAGTCTTGTGAGTCTCTCAAGCAGCATGTGTAAGTTGAAATCTCTGAGTTCTCTTCAAATCATTGATTGCAAAAAACTCGAGAGATTGCCTTATGAACTTGGAAATTTAGAAACCTTGAAAGAGCTAAGAGTTGAAGGAGCTGCTATAAGAGAAGTACCAGAAAGCCTCAGTCAATTACCCTTATTTTCTAGGTTGGTGTTGAAGAACTGTTCAGAACTTGAGTACATTTCGAGTAACATATTTAAGTTGAAGTCTTCTATATATATTGAAATATCTAATTGTTCAAATTTGAAGAGCTTTCCGAAGATCCCATCTTGTTATATAGATGGAAGTACTGGAATTGAGCGACCATCCTCATCTAGGTTGAGATTGGAGAAATGTTCAAGTCTTGTGAGTCTCTCAAGCAGCCTGTGTATGTTGAAATCTCTGAGTTCTCTTCAAATCATTGATTGCAAAAAGCTCGAGAGGTTGCCCGAAAGCCTCGGCCAGTTAGCCTTATTATGTGAGTTGAAAATGATCAAGTGTTCAAGCTTTGAAAGTCTCCCAAGCAGCCTGTGTATGCTTAAATATCTTACATCACTTGCAATCATCGATTGCAAAAATTTCAAGAGACTGCCTAATGAACTTGGAAATTTAAAATGCTTGGTGGTGCTGATAGTTAAAGGAACAGCAATAAGAGAAGTACCAGAAAGTCTTGGTCAGTTATCCTCAATAGTAAGGTTGGACCTATCTAATAACAATTTGGAGAGAACACCAGCAAGTCTCTATCAGTTATCCTCAATAAAATATTTGAAACTATTCGACAACAATTTTAAGCATAGATTGCTCACTTTATCTGTCGACTTGAATTTGGTTCCGAATGTGCTCAGTGAAATCATCAATGATAGGTGGAGGAAGCTGGTGTGTCTCTTAACTCACTCCTTTTATTCTATTTTCTTTTTCTTTTTACTTTAATTGAAGTTAACATTATTTTCAAAAATTAGTAATTCTTTATTTTTGTGTTGCAGTCATTTCATGTCAAAGTTGGATCAAGAGTATGTATTTCCCTGGGAATGAAATTCCAAAGTGGTTTAGGCATCAAAGTGCCGGGTCTACTATAACCTTGAAGATGCCGCAACCCCCATCAGCAAGCTATAATAAATTAATGGGCTTTGCTTTTTGCGCTGTTGTAGCATTTCCAGTTTCAGACTGCTTTAGGCAGGAAAGTGTGGAGGATGACTGGAAATGCAACCTGCTTAATGTGTTCTGTGATTGGAAATTCAAATCCAAAGGATTTCTTTACCCTCATTTTTTGGGGAAAATTAGTCCTGTAGAGTCAGATCACGTGTTTTTAGGATCCTATCCATTCGACCGTGAGTATTCGTATGCGAATTACGACGAGTTCTCTTTCCATATTATGGGTTCATATGGTCAACATCAGGAGTGCTGCGAAGTGAAAAAATGTGGGATTCATTTTGTGCACGCTCAAGATTCTATGGAATCAACATAAGAGGAAGAGGAAGAGGAACCACACCCCAAAAGACCGAAATATTCCTCAACTCCATCGCAGCTAATCATTCCGTAGACCTCGTTGTTGTCTCCTTTTTATATATGCGTTTCTCAATACGTTCGTTTATGTACTATTTATTAATTGTTTGGTATTGGATGGACGAATCAATGAATTCAAAATAAATGGTAATTAATTGACAATGTACGTGTATGAATTCTTTTTGTTTTGTCTTTAGTTTGTGTTCATATTCATGTCTGGAATATCCCCAAGGTTACATATCCGTGTAATAACTAATAGCGAGCTGATTAAGATTATTTCAATTATACTTAATCAGTTTTCAAAATCTATAATAATAAAATCGTTTTTTTTTTTTTTAAGTTTTGAGGTTTGAATTTAAAAGAAAATACAAATTTACTCTTGAGAATTAAATTTATCTTACTTTAAATTAATTACTAGTTAGGTTTGACTTGGTGTGTGATGCTGTGAGAATAAGTATTCGTGTGAGTATTAATCATATCAAGACAGCAAAGTACGTATTTAATATATAATTGTGATAAATTATCATATCAAGACAGTAAAGTACGTATTTAATATATACTTGTGATAAATTACAGGATCTGTTTAACTTATCAAATACCAAATTTTAAGAACTATAAAAAATAACAAACAAAACAGAGCCCTTGGTTATCTGTTTCAGTAAATAAACTCCATCATTCTATTTCAAGTTTCCATTTCCATTTCCAATGATCATGTTAATGCTACGGTGAAATGATACACTGTTGTATAGGTCCCGTCATTACATTCTCATGTGCTGTATAAATCATCATTGTTCTGTAAGTGCTATACAGCATTTTTTACTAGACAGGCTGGCCCAGGTGCCTCAGGGTGCGTTTGGAATTGAAAGTTTGGGCAGCTGTAGCTTTTAAGTTATCGCACTAAAATGTTTAGTAAACATTGGCTATTGTAGCTTGGAAGATATAGTGATATGATTTTTCACTTATATGATGAAAAATCTATTATATTTTTAATAACTTTTTCAAAATTATTATTTAAAATTTGTATTTATTATATATTATTAATTTTTGTTTTACAATTACATTTTTTTTTACAGCAGTGTAGCTTAAAAGTTATAGCACATCAATCCGAACCAAGACCTTAGAAGCAAGATTCGAGATGGAATGAACTAAATCTAAAGCTACACAAAATTAAGGTTGGTCATTTTGTTATTTATTAGTCTTTGATGTCTTTTACCTTAAATAGTCTAACATCCTGTTGGACCCAAGCATGATTCATTTCACATAGGCTTGACATGCTACATGGTCCAAAATTCATTTGAAACACTGGAAACTCTTTGGTAACGTTGTTTATATTGAAGATTCTATCGCTTAATTTCTTTTGCTGTGCAGTTAGGCACGAGTAATGATAGACTTTAAGGTAGCTTTTGCTGGGCAAGAGACAGAGGAACCATTTTGTGTTTTGCTGGTCTGATAGTGTTATGCCATAAAGCAACTTGCCAGGCATGCTTTAAAAATAAATTGCAGAATTATTCAAGATTTTCTGCATCTTTCATTATTGGACCAAAGGACTATTCACGAGTCGGTGGTAAGCGTTTGTTAATGTTTCTATATGTTGGTCTGCTTTAAATATTGAAGGAAAAATGTGCTCCATTTTTTCATATGGTGTGGAGGTAAATCAGAAGTTATAGCTGTAATCTTTTCTTATGGCCCCTGTGTAGGCCAGTTATATGTTGAGCACAATGATGCTATTTTACTAGTCGTAATTCCTGCAGCCCAATCACTTGAAATTGCTTCATCAGTTTCATTGATATGGTAATTGACTTAGTCATTCAAAAAAAAAAAAAAAAATTGACTTAGAGACCTTTCATTTCTTTTTAAGATAATTTTGTCGGTACATTTTGGATTTGTACCCCAAGAAGTAATGAGTTCAATTTTCATAAGCTTTAGTGCACCGGTGCATTCTTTGTAGTGCTCTTTCAAATGACAGGACATTTATTGGCATCTTACTTTGTTGACGACAGGCTCCGAAACAGCTGGTGCAGTAAGCACTACAAGAAAAGGAGGTTTGTATGTCCGCTACTTTGCCGTTACATACACGGCGTTGCAAAAGCTTTATAATAGCATATCTGGAGCTACAGAGGGTCTTCTGTAACAGCTATTTAGCCATCTTAAAAGGCAGAATCGGGGAACAAAAAAAAAAAAAAAAAAGGATGGCTTACTGCCGTCAGGAACTCACAACTCCAAGGGGTAGCATTCATAAGATATCCAGTGTCCTCCTTTCTATTAAGTAGAAATCTAGTCATGCCAATTACCAACAAAATAACAATACTAAGAAATAAAATATATTATGCATTCATTGCAGACGTTAGATGGCAAATGACAGTTGCCATTCTTTCACCAAAAAAAAAAAAAAATTGTAAATCTTAGTTTATTAACGTTAATTTCTCAAAATTGCGGATCAACAATAATACTTTACATTTCAATACTAGCAAAGGACAACCAATCCTATAATAAAGCTAACAATTGAAATAAAAGTTTATAACCTAAATAAACAAGAATAAAATAAAGTTATAAACTTTATTCCAAATTAAAAATAGTGAATTAACTATGATAGTTAATCAAATTGGGTACTTAGCATGATCATAAAGAACTCATCAAGTTCCCAACAAATCATACGCAAGGCCAATGAAGTTACACAATGGATCTTGAGTTTAAATAAGCAGTAAAAACCAATGACATGAAATTTGGTATAGATAAAAAAAAAAGGATAAATTACCTGCACATCAAATGCAAACCATAACAAAACAATTAGGATGAAAGTCCGCAAATTCGCAAGTGTTTGAAAGTCCGGATTCTAAATCTGCTCCGCAGGTTACAAATGAAATCTCAAATATTTCAGGATGAGTTGGTAGGGCATCAACTCACAACCCATGGGTTTACCCAAATCCAAACCAAATAAAATAATTTGGGTTGGATAAATCATTAAATGGGTTAAATTTAGGTTTTTATGGAAGAAACCATTTCACAATGGTTTAGGTATGGTTTACCCATGGGTCATGAACAAATTCAAGATAACATATAAATGAAAAATAAATTAAACAAAATAAAAAGCTAAATCAATATTTTAATAATAATTATATAATAATAATTATTATTATATAGTAATTATACTACTACTAATAATAATAGAAGTGCTGCATAGGCTAAATACATATGCAATTGGTTGTACAGTACACTATTATATAACAATTTTTTATGGTCTCAACTTGAGTTAAAAGACTAAATTAACATTTTAATAAATTACTCAAACAATATTTTTATGAAATCCTCTAATATAATTTTATAGTCCTATTTGTATTGTAACTTACTAAAATTAAAAATGTAATTGTAAGATTTTATCAAATAAAATATGATTCTATTTTTATTTTTTAATTAAATTTAAACCTAATTATATTTCATTTCTAATTTTTCTTACTGCATTTAAAATTTTGGCACTTTTTCTAATTACAATAAATTTTAGATTTATTTCTCGGAAGATTTAAATTTATAAAATTAAATAATTTTATTTTGATGGATTGCTTTGATACTTGAGTTGAGCTATCTTATCTTACTTTAATTTGTATTGACCTTGTTAGATTTTATGTTGTAATATGGTTAATATTTAAGAACGAAATTATTGTAAAATCCATTATTCATAATTTTTATCCACTACATTTTTTCATATTTTAATATTAATTTAATCATTAATGATTATTATAATTTGATATAGTTAAATTTAAAAAAATAAAAAATATTTTGATTATAAAATTCAAACAAAACCCAAACCAAACCCAAATGGGTTGGTTTGGGTTGGGTTAAAAATATTTGGATTAGTTTGGGTTGAACTCAAATTTTTATGGTTTGATTTGAATCGACTTAAAACCCAACCCAAACCAATCTATGCTCATCCTTAGTTGGTACAGCTGTTAAGGTTTAAGAGAAAAAGATGGATGAAATTCTAAGCTTAAACCAAAGAACAAGAATGAACAACAACCAATCAAGAACTAGAGACTTAAAGAACAGCACAATACGACCAATTTGAAGGAACAATCAGTACACTTTTATTGGTAGAATCGCACAGAAATTGACCAAGAATAGAGAGTAGAAAAGCTTTACAAGGAAACAAAATTTTCACAAAATGGCTAAGTGATTGTAGAGAACAATGCGAAGAAACAGAGCCCAAAGCTCGGCACAGATTTTTGTAACTAACTCTTAACAGATTCTTATTTTGTCGGTTATGCACCTCAGTTTGGATAATGTAACAAAGGCCCCCAACTATATGCTTTTATGACATAGTCCAGCTGACTTTCAATCTTTTGCAAATAAGTCCAATAATATTTGCAAAACAGCCCAGCAACAATAGCTGGGTGAGTTGATGGTCCAGAGCGCTGGGAGACGAGATCTTCGGCTTTGCAACTTTGCTGCAAATTTGAGAATAAGTTTCTATAACACAATACGACTGGAGATGAGTTTAATTTCTTTTTGTTATTTCTTCTTGTGCTGGCAAATTTTCAAGTAGCTTATTAAAAAATTTGATTCTCTAATGGTTTTGCTTACACTCTTTTAATTTATATAATTAGAGAAATGTGAAAGGCGAAAACTAATACGTAAATGAGAATGTGATAATATAGTATATTATAGTAGCTGTTTCTTGATTTCTCTAGAACTGAAGCCTTATACAAAGTTTCTTGATTCAAGATATATAGTAGCTGTTTTAAATTTGTGATACTGGGGAATTTTCTGAGTAGGATCTAACAGCTCCACTTGCATGCAACTGCAATCAAAGAGCTGCCGTCATCCAATGAGATCTTATTAGTTAAATTTGAGCTTATTTACTGTTCAAGGATTTAGAGGCTTTCGAGAAGCATATGAAAGTTGAAATGTTTTTGAGATATTACTCTTTCTGGTTGTTTAAATCTGAAGAGGTTTTATTGGGATGGAACTGCAATCGAAGAACTGTCCTCATCCTTAGTGTCTATCCAGTTTAAATTTGAAGAGGTTTCCAAAGATCACTTCTTGTAATATAAAAGTTTATATTTACATAGAACTGCAATCGACGAACTGCCTTCATCCATAGAGTGTCTTTCTGGACTTGTTGCCTTGTCTTATGAACAGTTAAGGCTTGACCATCTCTCGAGAAGCAAATTTAAGCTTAAATATCTTGAAGATCTTGATCTCTCTACTGGCATAAATCTAAAGTGGATACCAGAGATGTCATCTTGTAAATGAAATTTTTATATTTAGATGGAACAGCAATCAAAGAATTGCATGCCTGATCCATGGCATGTCCCTCCAGACAGTTACGTTGAGTCTTTCAAATTGTAAAAGGCTTAAGAGTCTCCCAAGCAGCCTATACAAGTTGCAATGTCTTCAAGATCTTTATCTCAATGGTTGTTCAAATCTTCAGAGATTTCCAGATAAACATGGATTTAGTCATTTAGAAGGTTCTGAAGGAAAATGCAGTGACAGAAGCACCTTGTTAATTATATTTCAAGAGATGTAGAGGTCATGAGCAAATGGCTTCATCACTGCCAATTTCACGGACTTACCTAAAAGTCTTGATCGATTACTATCTCTATGGCATTTGTATCTAGATGAAAACCATTACAAGAGAATATCAGAAAGCATTGATGAATTGGTTTATGTGCCCTACGCCAAAGTCCTTGCTCATTACGGGAGTTAATTGTGCTCATTAAGATATTCCTGTTACTAAAATCTCTATTTATTCAAATCTTCTTTGCCTCTGGCCATTTTTTTCTAAATTTTCATAGGATTCAGGAACATATATGAATCATTTAACAAGTGTTGACCACATGTAACATTGTTTAACCAGTGTTAACGTTGACTGTGATATGAGAGATGAATTTACAAGCAGAGCAGGGCATTGATCATGACAATGTTCCTTCACTTGCACCCAAGAAATGCTTGAAATGCAATGCTATTGAGCTGCTTTTTGATACAAGACGTAAGATTAATTCATATTTTATCTGATAAAACTGCTTACCATTTCCCTTCCGATATTCTCTAACTCCGGGAGGAGATTCTCTATATATTCTCTAACATATGGATAGATATCTAACTTCATTTCACTCAGATACGTACTCTGCATCACAAAGTGCCGGAGAAGATAATTGTTACAAAATTACATAAATATTCTCTAATCAAATATGGCACGCGCGAGTTAGTAAAAGCATGTGGCACGCGCGTGAGTCAACAAGATTGGTTCCAATTTCCAAACAATGTCCTCTGGCTGTCGGTTCTTCGGATTAGCTTCCTGTATGTGCTGTCGTCCATTTCCAAATAATATACGTCAGCTAATTCCAAAACCACAGACGACATTGTCTGTCGCTCTGTTTTGAGATCACAGATTCAACTTTTCAGTGTTAAAAAATTTTGGAAATGATACGTCTTTCCATGGAAAATATGTGTTGCGTCGTGTTATCATTCATTATTTCACTATTCTTTAGTGAATTACTATTTTGGTATTTATATGTATATATTCCGTTGTCACATTCAATTATTTTCATCTGATCAGTCTCTTGTCCATTAATTAGGGGTTTCATTATTTTTCATCAATTGAATCTTTAAAATGCAATTGCTCAGATGAACATTAGTTAAGTTAATTCGCCCACTTCTGATTTTCGTTAAATTAATGTAGTTTGAGTGTTATATGAGAGATGAATTTACAAATCTTTATGTCTGTGTAAAGAAAATTTTCAGTCAAAATCTCTGAACAATTTTTCTAGAAGAGTACGCCAACCACTTCCATGAAAATTTTGTTTTTTATTTCCTCTTCAAACGTAAAGTTTGCGTCACATACATTAGTCGGTCTTCAACTAACCTTTTTTTTTTTTAAATAAAAAAAAAATGAATGGTTCTCAATTAGCTTAGTAAAGTAGACAATGAGATGAAACTACCACGAAATTAACTTCAACTACCCTTTTTTTTCGTTCAATTAATTAATTATCATCATATCCCACCATCATTATCCTCTGAAATGGAAGGTTCAAAGAAAGTATTTGTTAGAGTTTTTTTTTTTTTTTTAGTTTAATCGTTCGAAATGATTAAAAGGTAGACGACTATTAGCGAAAGTTGAGGTATATATTGATGAGCTACCAACGTTTGTTTGTATTTTTATATAACCAACGTATTTTGGTCAACTTTGCTAGCATCTAATAGAAAATCTATGTAAAATTTATATAAAAAAAAATTGAAAATTACTTATACAATTTTGATCTTACAAATTTATAAAAGCTAAATAAATAGGTTAGCACGTATAGGTATTAAGACAACTTTTGATTTTACTGCATGTACTTAAATAAAGAAAGTCTTTGGTGTTCTGGTAGCATTGTAACTTATCCATTCATTACTTATTACATAATTAATAAAATTAAATTTTTTACAAACATTGGAGTTTCCTACAATTAATTTAAAAAAAAAAGGCAAATATTTCGGGCTCTGTAGCAGTTCCCCATAATTAATGTCTACTTCGAGTTTAACTCAACGACCACTCAAACCAGCTTCATAAGAAATTAATAATTGGATGGACTTGAAAAGGGAATTTTCAAAAAAGTAGTCAAAGGATTTATACTTTTCATCTTTTTTTTTTTCAATTTATTTTCGCTGTCATCAATTATTTGTTTCTTCAATTGAAACTGAGATGAAACTGCAAAGAAACTTCCTGGAATTAAGGTTCGAAGCAAGCATATCTATATACACTCTGCACTGACATTCATCTATTTTCACATCCACCAATTTTTCGGATCAATTGAACTACTTCTGTTATGGCTTCTTCTTCTTCTTCTTCTTCTTTATCTCCTCGAAACATTAACAAGTATGATGTTTTTCTTAGTTTCAGAGGAGAGGACACCCGTGACAACTTTACCAGCCATCTTTATTCTGCTTTGTCGCAAAAAAGTATTCAAACTTTCATTGATGACCAACTTAATAGAGGAGATGAAATTTCACAGTCTCTTGTGTATGCAATTGAAACTTCAGCCATTTCACTCATCATTTTCTCTGAAGGGTATGCCTCTTCCAGATGGTGTCTCGATGAACTTGTAAAAATCCTCCAATGCAAAAGAGAGTATGCACAGATTGTGATTCCAGTTTTTTATCGCGTTGATCCATCGGACGTGAGAAACCAAACAGGTCCTTTTGGGGATTCATTTTCAAAGCTTGAAGAAAGATTTAAGGAGAATTCCGAGAAGCTGAAGAGTTGGAGGAATGCTTTGAAGGAGGCGGCCAGTTTTTCTGGCTTTGATTCTCAGAACTTTAGGTAATTAAAGTTCTTTCCTCATACCATAATGATGATGCCACATAATGTTATTTTCTGCTCAATTAATTACCAGCACTCCTGGTAGTTATAGTGATATTTTTTGTCAAATATGCTGAATTATATACTTCAATTTTATTAGGTATCCTAATGCTTTTCGCAAGTGATTTGTGGTATTGATCTTTGATAGTGACAATTGGTGTGTTGAATTCTGTACGTGAACAACTTGTAGATTTTTCGAAATTTAAATTCTTTTAAAAGAATTTTGAAGGATTAATAAAAACGGTTTTTATGTGATTTCATTGGGTGTCCTGTCATATTTTAAGTAGTTTCAATATGTCACTCATATTCTTGAAATTTAAGAGTTATTGATTCATACTTGGTGCAAATCCATCCTATTTGATTTTACTGCTATTTAACATATTTGTTAGGCTTGAATCGGAACTTATAAAGAAAGCTGTTCATCACATTTTGAAGAGACTGGCTGAAATGTCTCCACGTAACTACAAAAACCAGTTGGTTGGAGTAGAATCAAGAGTTAAGGAAATTGAATCTCTATTAGGTGCGGAGTCAAAATATGTTTACACTTTAGGGATTTGGGGCTTCGGTGGTATAGGGAAGACAACAATTGCTCGAGCTATTTTCGATAAAATCTCTAGTAACTTTGAAGGTTCTTGCTTCCTTCAAAATGTTAGAGAAGAATCACAAAGACCGGGAGGATTAGCTTATTTGCGACAAGAACTTTTTTCAAAATTATTAAAGGAAGAAAATGTGATTCTTGATATTGACCTAAACTTTAGAAGGCTCAGCAGCAGGAAGGTTTTGATAGTTTTTGATGATGTGACTTGCTTCAACCAAGTAGAATCCTTAATTAGAAGTCTCGATTGGTTCATGCCTGAGAGTCAAATCATTATAACCACAAGAGATAAACAAATTCTTAGGAATTGGGGAGTGAAAAAAATATATGAGATGAAGGCATTAATGTTTAATCATGCCCTTGAGCTTTTTAGTCGATATGCATTCAGACAAAACTATCCGGATGTGGGTTATGAGGAACTATCAAGGAAGGTAATGGAATATGCTCAAGGTGTTCCTTTAGCTCTTAAAGTTTTGGGCTGCTTTCTATTTGAAAGGGAAAAAGAAGTATGGGAAGATGCAATAAACAAATTGAGAAGGATTCTCCATCCTAGTATCCAAGAGGTACTAAAATTAAGTTATGATAGTCTAGATGATAAAGAGAAAAACATTTTCCTAGATGTTGCTTGTTTCTTAAATGGTGAGGATATATATTCGGTTATGAAGTTCCTTGAAACAAGTGGCTTCTACCCAGAAATTGGTATTAGTGTTCTTATTGATAAGTCTCTCATTGCTGTTTCGTGCAACAAGATAACAATGCATGATTTGCTACAAGGATTGGGTAGGGAAATTGTTCAGCAAGAATCAATTAATCGTGGAAACCGTAGTCGATTATGGCATCACGAGGATATCTATGAAGTTCTTACACATAATATGGTAAGCATTTTGTTGGGATTATTATTTCTGAATTATCTTGCATTTACTAAGTTGATATTGTACATATATTTATATACGCTGAAACTAAAGAATCATAGAATATATAGAAAAGTGACAATGATTTAAAAAAAAAAGTTTTTAGATCATGTAATGTAGCATTAATAAATAATAAATACCATGCCAACATTTATATTATCTTTTGTACGAATATAAAATTTATATGTCACTTTTGTATAGCAAACATACATAGTTTATATGTTTGGTGTTACTTGTATGATTACCCTTTTTTTGTAGGTTTGCAATAACGAGTTTGGCCGCCTAACAATAATTACCAACTTGCGTTACATAATTGTATCCGAATTAAGTATTTAAACTAAGCAAACTTAGTACTATTGTTACGTAATTTTGATTTTAACTTTATGGTCTTTCATTGGTTATAAGGGGACTGAAAAAATTGAGGGCATCTGCTTGGATATGTCTAAAGTGAAGGAGATCCATATAAATTCCAATACTTTCACAAAGATGTGTAGATTGAGATTTTTGAAATTTTATAGCTCAATTGAAGGAGAGAACAAATGTAAGGTGTCTGATTTCCAAGGCCCTGGATTTGCTGAAGTGAGGTATCTTCACTGGCATAGATATCCATTGAAATCATTACCATCGAATATTCAGCCAGAGAAGCTTGTTTTACTTGAAATGCCTCATAGCAATATTCAACAACTGTGGGATGGTGTCCAGGCATGTATATGTTTATATATATATTCATGTTTCAGTGATAATGTTATAACTATGATCATACATGCTAATATTTTTCTCTGCCTCTTTTTTCGAGAGCAGCATCATGGTAAGCTAAAGCAGATAATCAGTGTTGTCTGTAATATTTTTACCAACACTCCAAAGCCCTTGCTGATTCCACATCTGGACATGCTAGTTATCTTGAATCTAAGCGGTTGCTCAAAGCTGAAGAGGCTTCCAGATATCTCATCAGCTGGTAATATGCAAAAGATATTTTTAAATGGAACTGCAATAGAAGAATTGCCTTCATCGATCGAGTGTCTACGTGGGCTTTTGGGCTTATACCTTGAAGACTGTAAAAGTCTCAAGAGTCTCCCAAACAGCCTATGTAACTTGAAATCTCTTGCATATCTTAACCTCAATGGTTGCTCAAATCTTCAGAGATTGCCTGAAAGTCTTGGTCAGTTATCCTCACTAGTTGAATTGTATCTGGAGAAAAACAATTTGGAGAGAATACCAGAAAGCATTGTACACCTTTCCAAGTTGAAATTTCTCTTCTTAAGGTATTCTCAGAGGCTTCAATCCTTACCAAAGCTTCCATGCAGTCTATTTAAGTTGGATGCCCGTCGTTGCATGGCACTGGAATCATTGTCAGGTTTATTCTCAAGTTACGAATCTTATCGGCAAAATTTTGACCTGAGCAATAATTTTAAATTGAACCAGAATCAGCTCAGA
The DNA here is from genome assembly GCF_022201045.2 of Citrus sinensis. NCBI lineage: Eukaryota > Viridiplantae > Streptophyta > Magnoliopsida > Sapindales > Rutaceae > Citrus > Citrus sinensis. The sequence goes on along the minus strand of NC_068558.1, from coordinate 29,888,320 downwards.
GGAATTGTCGAAGATGCTATGCTAGAAATTCAGATTATGGCGACTACTCGCTGGAAAGAAGAAGAGCAAAATGTCTGTGCGTGTGGTTATTTATTTTTTAAAAAAAAATCTGCACAAGGCTTTTTTTTTGGTTCTTTAATAACTTTAAATAAAAATTAACATTATTTTTTTAATTATTATTTTGGTGATGCAGAGATATTTCCCATCATGTGATGGTCTCGTCATTTTACCTGGGAATGAAATTCCAACGTGGTTTCGGTTTAAAAGTATGGGATCTTCTATTACCTTGCCACCAGGTTGCTTGAGTAATAAAAAATTACTCAGCTTTGCTTTTAGCGCTATTGTAGCATTCCCACACCATCATTTCACGGAAAGGAAGTTTCGATTGTTCGGTGAATTCAAAGTCAAATCCTACATAAAAAAGAAAAAAGAAAAAAATCAATATTTCGATCCGCATGTCATAAAGATTTCTTTGGGAGTTGTTAACTTTGTAGATTCAGATCACTTACTTTTGGGTTACTATTTCACTATACCTCTTACCATCACACATCCTCATGATTGGGAATACAATATCGTTCCTGAGGCAGTCCGGTTCGGTGTTGAGAAAGCTACGGGTTCCGAATCGTTGGATATAGAGTGCAAGTGTTGCGGGATGAGAAAATGGGGGATCCATTTTTTTTGAAGAAGAGGAACCAGACCCAAAAGTCTGAAATATTTGTAATTGTAATTTTATTGTTTTTCTTTTGCCTGCCACTACTAAAATTTTTTTTTAGAAAAAAACCTCAGCGAAATGAGGGAAACAATGATTCAAATATTAAGGATTGCCTCAAACTTATATTATTAGTCTAACAACTATTGTCAACCAATGTGGAATAATATTTTCAATACAATTTATATGATTCCTCGTAGGAGGTATCTTAAGTCTTCATTATCGTCAGGATTTCCTGAAGTTGTTCATTCCTGTAATCTCGGCGGTTGCTGGTTACTTGGAAATGGATCTAAAGTAGAAGCCGACAAGCCTTGTTAATTATTTTGGGTAATCGCTATTAATATGCTACTGCACAACCTTTTATCATTATTAATAGGAAATGTCAATATGAGTTGTTGGGGACAAAATTCATTTATTCACGTGGCTAGTATAATTTCACATTTAAAGATACAATAGCCACTGATTATTAAGACAAATCAAATGAACGGTATAAATGTATAATATACTTAGCAACACTGTGATATTGCTTGGCATCCTAGTTCCTGCACATTGCTGAATCTCTCAAATCGGTGTGTTATTTTTTCTATTAATTAATAGAGGCAGAGCAACCGAAAAGTTGAACAGGGTTATGAGGTCCTTTTCCTGATGTAATTGGAGTACGACCAGTATTAATATCAGCTGCGGCTAACAAATGCATATTTAGTGAATGAAGCCCTGCTTAACCACACTCCATTGGTACCATCACCACTTGGTTTAAAATTCACTGTATTAGAATCATTAGAAGAGAATGTTTATGTACACAGGATTGTAGCCCCTGAATGACAGGATTTTGAGGCACCCCCATGTCATGTCAAAACAATACAATGAAAGTGTTTTCAAATCCATTAATCAAACTCTTCTATTCAATATTATTTTCTTTGCATTTTTTTTCAATCCTCCCCTCATTTTTGGACGAGATATAGATGTATTTGCTTTGTATCGGTTCTGGTTATGTACATACTTTTGGACTATGATGGCACTGTATCATTTTGAAATATTTTCTCCTTTGTTTGGCTCAATTTTTGTAAAAGTATCTGTGGAATTAGTTGTAATTTCATCTAAAATAGTTATAGCAAACTTGATTTATGGCCATTATGAATTGTCCTTTACAAAGGACAGTTTCACATGCTTTCAAATAGAAATCCTCATGACCTCTAGAGTATTCTGATCAAATACTGATTCATCCAACACGTCATCACAATTTCTTATTTATGCCACAATACTGTCTGATGCGCACGAGTCGTCTTCACGATAGAGCTTTGGATATGAGGGGTTCATTGAGGCATTTTGTCGAGCACTCTGTCTATTCTATCAAACACCTTGCATTGCCTATCATTTTCCAACAATCTTAATGTCCATTCCCTGGAATTTAAATTCCATGTTCAAATTTCAAGGTATTGCTGTTTTCCTACTAATGATGTTCATAGAAATAATACTTTCTCCTCCCCCCCATTGAAAATATGCCTTAAATAGAATGTCCGGATGAATTATACTTAATGCACTTTTACCTCGGCATTATCAAATGAGATTACTTACCCAATCGGTCAATTACGTTGGACTTACGGCTCCTTATGATTTGGAAAAATTCTTGTAAGTGGAGGGATGCATTTTATTTCATATATTTATTTCTCTATTGAAGATTCTGCTATTATAACCAAAAATACAATTTTTTGAACTATTTCGGAGTTGGTATGATGCTAGGGCTTGGGGCAATTAGTTTTTTTTGACAGTTCAATTGGTGTCTCATTATATAAATTTTTTTTTTTTTGTCTTAGATATTTAATGAAGCAAGGCTGCTAGGGCAACACCGAAATTACTTAATAAGTTTTCCTTCGGCATTATTTGTTTGAATTTTATTTTATTTTTGTTTTCAATGCCCAAGTTTGCATGAGAACAATCCGGCGCATTTTTTTTGTTACCACTCATCTTTTAACAAAAAATAAATAAATAAAAAGCCTAGAACAATCTTTGCCAATCAATAGTTATGGTTAGGGATCACAAATTGTGGTCAGGAATCGGCTTTCACATATTTTTTAGGGAAATTATCTTTGTACTGTCTTTATTTTGTCATATATATATCTAATCACCGTAAAATTTTGACATGTTCTTTGCACCACTTTTGTTTCTCAACTTGTATCGGTCAACCACTTTGATACTACAAATGACTATTTTACCCCCAAATAAATTAAAATATTATTTTATTCTTTAAAATTTTGAAAAATAAAAATATAATTACAAGAATACCCCTAAATTAATAAAACAAATAAATCTCAAAATCTAAGATGTCAATGTTTTATAATTATAATTTCATTTAATTTTTGTAAGTAAATTAAGTATGGCAAAGTTTACAAAAATTAACATGAAGAAAAAAGTACGTTATAATTATTGTAAACTTCTCTATAATTAAAATTAACAAATTTTTCTATACAAATTGAAGATTCTGCTGTAAGAATAACTAGTTTTGAAGTCCAACAAAAATACACTCACTAGTTGTGTTCTTGGAATATCGGCTTACAAAGTAGGACTTGTTACAAATATAACATATACAATCACCAACATATAGGTTTTCTATTAACCATCAGCTGCAGATACAAAACTTCCAAACCCATAATTAGATAGTGTTATACATGATCATATTAGGCAAGGATTTGTGACAAATGTCAAATAACCAAAGTTTAGATATAAGCAATAAAATGAAAATATTATTAAAATAGTTGTAAAGCTGACCTATTGAAGGAAAATTACAGCAAGAAACAATCACAACATATTCAAGTTGGAGTTGGATTGCACTTGGAGTGCTGATACCTGACCCTCTCATTATATTTCACTAGCCCCTATTTTTTAGTTAACCCTATTAAAAATTTTAAACTAATCTTTATCTCTCAACATACCCCATCTTATATCGAATTTACCTTTATTATAATTTTTTTCTTTTTTCCAAAACATCGTATAAAACTTATAAAATCTATTCTAAAAAGAAAAAAAATTTAGAGTTACTATAATCTCTCTCTTTCTTTTTAAAAGTTTTATTCACCGTGACCATAACCGTAAAAAAAAATTGAGTTTTCTTCATCATCCTCTATTGAGTATTGTAAATTAACTTCTTTCATGATTATAAAAATAGAGTATACAATAATTGAGAAGAGACAATAATTTAAAAAAGTTAAAATAAATTAAGGTTAAAGAAATTAGATTAGCTAAATTAGACATTAATAGAAATTATCATGTGAGTGCACTTAAAAACTATTTATCCTTTTAAGTTATTTTATATAAGGATAAAATAGTTATGAGTATAAAAGTGATTAGTGAAAGTTGGTGAAATATAATGAGGGAGTCAAATATGACAACTCCTGCACTTAAAGAGCATCCAAGCACACAAAATAATAATAATAATAATACTAGTTATGTTCTTTCCCATAGCTTTTATAAGTTTTCCTGGCCCAAGCATCCCTTCATTAGTAAAGCACCCATATATGATACGTGTATTTATGGGTCCCACGCATATTTCAGTCAATTGATTTGTCTAGGCATCGTCATTGAAATTACTGAATCGTTAATTCGAAGAGGGTGTTTGTGTACTTAGGATTTTATGGCTTTCTTCATGCCAAAACAATGAATTCAAAGTGTATTTTATCATTCCCTTTTTATCATATTCTTTATTCATTATTTTGTTTTTGTTTTCACGGACGAGATAGGGACTTAGCTATCTTGCAACAGTTACAAGGTACCACCAAGTTGTCTTTTCTTGATTTCAGTCTTTTGTCATTAGATTTAGTGAAAATGTAGTTTCAATAGTAGAGATTTGTACATTTAAATATTAACATTACACTTTCTGATATTTATTAAAAGCACAAACAAGTTAAAAATGTAAAAGTTTTAGCACATAAGTCCGGATTGTTTACAATTTATATTGTTTAATTAGTAGTGAGTATTAAAAATAAATTTTATTTTTAATATTATATATTTTATTTAAAAGAATAAATTTTTAATATTATTTATTTTATTAAAAATAAATGTTATTTAATATTATTTATTCCATTTTATTTAATATTATTTAGTCATATGCTTATTATTATCTTTATTCTTTCAAAAAACTAAATAACATTAAATAATTATTTATTTAATATTTTTTAATATTATTTATTTTTAAAAAAATATTTTTTAATATTTTTTATTTTATTTACTTTAATATTATTTAGTCATAGACTTATTATTATATTTATTCTTTTTTAAAAAGATAAATAATGTTAAATAAAATAAAATAACATTTTAGAAAGTTACTAGTCAAAGTATATAAACTTATAAATAAATGAAAAAAAATAATATTAAATAAAATAAAATTACATTCTAAAGAGGTGCTATTTCGTAGAGAAAAGATGTCTCTGCCTTTTCCTACTTGAAAAAAGATAGCCACTGGCATCATTAGACCAAGACTGCACTCATAAGATATGAAAAAAGACACAGATATCCCAATTATAAACAAAGAATTAGCAAAATAGATCAAGAAAAGAAGATGAACACATACAGATTTTGATGGTTCAGCCACCACGTGGCCTACTTCCATGCAAGTGACAAATCGATTGATTTATTGATTTAACGATCTAAAGATTACAAGAATATTAAAAACTTTACATAGAACAATTTATAATAGGAAATATCCCTGTAATCGCTCTCTTAAGTCAAGAAACCGATTTCAGAGATTTGCCGCTCTTTCTAACACACTTGACAGAGGTTTGGCAAAACTTAGTTCAGAACAAGCGACTAACGTGTGTATCACATGTGACCACAATTTTGCTATCAAACCAGACTTGCATTGGACTTGAACGATTAAAATGTAAAACTTCAATGTACAAAACTCAGTCGTTTCGTAGCCGTTTGATTAACCATCAGCAACTTGTAATCCTCTGACAGTTTGAAACCAGAACATAATTAGTATAAGCACACAAATTTTAGGATCGATTTAGACATGGTATGGTTTGAGTATTTCTAACACTTCCTAGTGATGCATCTATAGGAGTTTCTTTTAGAAAATATATCATTAAATTGACCATCTTGACCATTGACCATCGTCTGATTATTATTATTTTTTATCTCGCTTACCACGTTGATAGTGCGGCATTTTGGGTACTACAAAAAGCACAACAACGATTAAAGAGCTGCTTCAAATAATTCATCTTTCACTTTTGTTGGGTGAGGTGTCGCTTAACTACTCCATGATCCCCCCCAGCACTCGAAGAGGGTACGTGTTTGTGTACTTAAGACTATCTATAGTTTCTATTTGTTGGGACTGTACGGTCTGCCCTTCTGTCATAACAATGGATTCAAAGTGTATTTGAATTCCACTTATCATATTAATTATTCTGTTCATTATTTTGTTTTTGCTTTTTCGTTTTCATTTTTCATTAATCCTCCCCTCATTTTTTGAGGATATAAATTACTTATTTGATCAGCTCTAGTGGTATGTACATATACATACATACATACATACATATATATATATGAATTTTTACAAAAAGATGATTTTGTCTTTGTAATGTAAGTTTAACAAAGGTTATATTTGTTGATTTATACATATAATAGATTGTTTGAATCTCCTAACAAGAGGAACGAAAGTAATTACAAATGATTTGTCAAATTTTGTTAAGTTACAAAATAGTATATTATACACTCAAATCTAACATCAAATACATAGCAAACAACAACTTCAAAAGCAAAATCCCTATAAGCAACTCCCATATCTTCATCAACCAACGACTTCAAAAGCATCCCATGATTTTTGTCGATAATTCATAGTTTCATGACTGCATATTTTTATTACGTGAAGCCTTGCTTAAAAAACCCATTCCACGATCCCAGTCCCACCACGCACTTTGTATAAAATTCAATTTATTAGAATAATTAGAATCATTAGTAGAGGAATTCAACCAACAACTTCAAAAGCATCCCATGATTTTTGTCGATAATCCATAGTTTCATGACTGCATATTTTTATTACGTGAAGCCTTGCTTAAACAACCCATTCCACGACCCCAGTCCCACCACGCACTTTGTATAAAATTCAATTTATTAGAATAATTAGAATCATTAGAAGAGGAAATATGTTTGTGTACTTTGGACTACATATGGTTCCTGAACGTTGGGATTTTACGTGTGCCCCTTGCCTCCATGTCAAAACAATATATTTAATTAAAGTGCATTTGAAATCCATTAAGCATATTCTTCTAATCTTCTCTTCATTATTTTGTTTTTGTATATGTTTGATCAGTTCTGGTCGGTTATATATACACATGTACCATTTGGAAATATCACATTTTATTCCCCAATGCGATATATTTTCTTCTCCATTGAAGGTTCTCTGAATGCTATTAACCAAAAAATGCAACATTCTGTTCTGTATATGAATTGGGATTATTTGCTTCTGGCTGTCACTGATTCATTGACCATTAGCAATATAGCATTAGGCAGTACCAGCTCTTTTCTTTTTTGTCTTTGTCTTCTCTAATTCGAGCTACAAATCCATGTTCCGATGAATTCCTTTTCCATCTCCTCTCCATTGTTTGGCTTCAATATTTTGGATTTGAAGTAAATTTTCCGCATATTTATTTTGCATCAACCTTAACATTGTATGTGAAAAAATTCTGCATATTTATTTTGTCCTACAGAGACGATTTTTTGAAATTCACTTACAATAACATAAGGCAGCTTCAAAGAAATTACTGGGTGGAGTTCAAAATGAGAAAAGAAATTAAATTTTATTGGACCACCGTCATGAAATTTTAAATTTTTTGGACCACAATCCGCCTTTGTCTTTTCATGTGATTGCAAGCTACTCGATGACATTACCATTTGGTGCTCTCTTCTCTGCGTCTTCTAATTCAACTTACCGTCATCAAATTAAACTGTCATTCACATAATATACGGCAAATATCAATCACATAAAGCATACACGGATAAGTCAGTGTTTACGGGGAAAGATAAAAAAAAATATATTCCACTATTAAAATAGGGAATATAAATATTGAAATATTTATCTTACAATCCAAATTCTTAAAGAATTGCATTTTAGTTATCTCAGTTACTAAAGATTGCTTCTCATAAAACACACGTTAAGTTTTCAAATTGTTGGAGAACTTTTCTCACACTGGCTCATGAATTTTGCATCCAATTTATAAACAAATCTAGATTTCAAATGTAAAATTATAATTTTTTGTCCTTCACATCCAGCATCCAGGAAGGCTCAAGGAAAGTAAGTAGTATGAATCTATTGAAAAATATGCTCTGAGATTAATTGTTCTTTTAGATTAATTGGTCTTTTATTTTTATTATTTTCTTTGGCGGCGAATAGTATTTACGCCTTTTTTTATTATTAATTTTCAGCTATCATCCCCAAGTTCTTTCCTTTGGAAAAACACGGTTCAACAATAACCATAAAGCTGCAATTTAAGGCCCTACTCTTCAGCAAAATTATTGTGGAGGGTGCACAATAATAGTAATAGAGTGTTTTAGTCTATTCAGTGTGCAAATAACCCAATGTTATAAGAGTTATGAATATATGTTGTATGTATTTGTAATATTTTTGTTTTGGGCGGTGGTTATATTAATTTAAGAATTTAACTTAAATCTAGACATCAAAATATGACCATTTATTTCGTTCAATCAATTAACCCACGAGGATTGTTTGTTGATTGGAGAGGCTAAAATTGAGTGGGAAAGTAAAGCAATGGAGGAATAGAAAAGATCTATGGCAAAGATCGATGAACAGAAGTGGAGAGGAACAACAGTGGGCATGATCTAATATTGAATTACAAATATGTTGGCCTTACGGAATATGTCGTTGACAAAATTATGGAGTCTTGATTTCTTGGGGATGAATGTGATTTGTAAGAATGGGGATGATTTTTTTTTTTTTTCAATTTAGGTTAGGAATTGTTATTACTAGTATAATCGTTGAGGAATGAGGAAAAAGAGTCGATATTGTTTCTCTCTTCCTTTATTAAGTTTTAATGTCATCCATGCTTCTTGTCTTCTGAATCTTATTTTATTGAAGTTTTACTGTCACATAATCAATTATCTCATACCTTAGATTGAATTAAATAAAATTTCAATTTTTGATGCTTAGATTACAATCAAATTCTTAAGTTAAAATATCCCTTCCTGTTTGCTTTTTATCTAAAAAAATCGTTGGTACTGAAAATAAATAATCTTATTTTTACTGAAAATATAATGGTTTTAGTCTTCTAATTTGTTTATTTTAAAAGTAACTCAGTCACTGCTTTACAAAATCAAAATCTCTTGTAGCAATGGATTGATTTTACAAGGAGTAACTTTAAAGTTTTTACCAAACATTTATTTTAATCGTTAGCCTCTCAATATCACTTTTGAGCATCCCAATAAGCATAAACTATTTCATTTTCTAAATAATAAATGCAAAATGATTGAAATACTTTTTATATCATAAAAGTTAAAATAATTTTATTGTTTGTATCAAATTAATATTACTTAGATATATTTATATGTAATTAAATTATTATAAAATTATTAAATAATAAAAATAATCTTTTTATTCATAATAAGACAAATTTAAAGAAAAATTAGATGGTATTCGTTAGGAAACTTTAGAGAAAAATGAATATGGAACTGTCCCACCACTTGGGATTCTTTCACATAATCTTTCAGTGGATCTCATTAAATTTTATTTTGAAAAATCAATTGATGGTATAGCCTGGTAGGGTAATACTCTAGGTGGTCCCTTTAACGTTTTTAGTTGTCGTACACTTCACTTGAAACAATAGTCAATAAAGCCGCATCTTCACTGGAACTATTGTCTACAGTACTTCTTGAAAAATGAGATAAAAAATAATTTTATATAAACTTCCCAGGAAGGTTCCAAGCATCAATAATTATTTAAATTTACTCATAAAAAATTACTTTTAATCATAATAATAATTTATATCATGAGTGTTTTTATGATAAATTTTTTATAAAAAATGAGTGCTTAAAATAACTGTTTAGAGTGCAAATAATATCGTCTAATTGATAATCCTCCCATGCACAAATACAATTTCTTAATAGGGCAGAATTGAGCACAGAAGCGTGATTGGAAAAGTCTATGGTGGATTGTTGGGAAATTTACACCCTCTCTACCTTTTTGGCTGCATTCACTGTTTTCGTATTTCTTCACTGGATATGAAAGTCACGAAGAAAGCTGCACCTTCAGGGATATATTTTATTTCATATATTTACTTCTCCGTTTAAGATCCTTCCACTACAATCAATGATGCAACTTTTTGAACCATTTCTCAAATGGAAGGATTTCAAATATCCCCTTTTTTTTTTGGGACAGTTCACTTGCTGTCTTATTAATTATTATTATATATCTCTCCTTTGATTGTCTTACGTATTTATGAAATATTTTTAGAAAAGTAAATACTACATAGCTTTTGTTCACAAATTATTTTTGTTAGAGCTCATAATTTAACCCAAAAAAAAAAAAAGAGGACAAAAGCAGGAAAGTTTAAAAGTTTAAAGGCGGGCACAATTATTCTTCTTCTTGTTATTTACGCATGGCATCCTATTCAGATTAGTCGGACTTCAATTAATTTTAGGAGATGAAACTATCACGAAATTAACTCCAAGTGAGGGCCTGGTAATGCAGCCATATATTCCACGCGTACTTTTTGTATTGTAAAATTTTGTTAAGCTCCTTGTATTCTGTTTTATTTTATTAAAACTCTTACAGTACCAATTCGTCCCTATAATTTTAAATTTCTAATATACCCTCCATTTAATTAAAAATATAATAATTATTAAATGAATTATAATTATAATAATTATTTTATTATAACTATAAATATAATTATAATTTTAAAAGATTATTATCATTATTCTTATTATTATTATTATTAGTAACAAGAATTAAAAATATTATAATTAATTAATCTATTAATAATAATTAATAATAAATTTTTCTTTAAATTGTTAATAATAATAATTAATGATAATTATTATTATTGATTATTTTTTAATAATAATAATAATAACAATAACAATAATTAAAATACAAAATAATAATTATGATAAAAATTAATTAAGGATTTTATAGTAATTTTTTACAATTTAACTCATTCTGATTTTTATTCTAAGACAAAGTAAACACATAAATGCTAATACAACTCATTAGAATTACGATTCATGCAGTTGAAGTAAATAAAATTTTCTAATTTCAATTCCTCATTTTGATTCTAGTTATTTTGATTCTAACTTATTATGTTTCCAGCTAATTTTAATTTCTGTTTAGTGAACGCACTATAAAATTATAAACTACTCTATAAAATTCATAATACTTATGAATAAATTGTAAATAATATAGAGTGGTCTAATTACAATAATAAAATGTAAATAATATAAAATTCTAATTGAATGATATCATTATTCAAAAATTAATTATTAATAATAATGATCTATTATTATTAATAATTAACAATTTAACGAAAAAATTCTTATTAATTATTGTTAATAGATTAATTAATTATAATACTTTTTATTCTTGTTAATAATAATAATAATAATCTATTTAAAAATCATAATTTTATTTATAGTTATAACAAAATAATAATTATAATTATAATTCATTTAATAATTATTATATTTTTTAATTAAATGGAGGGTATTTTGGGAATTTAAAATTATAAGGGGCGAATTGGTACTCTAAGGGTTTCAATGAAATAAAACAGAGTGCAAGGGGCTTAAAGAAAGTTTACAACACAGAAAGTTGTATAATACTTATGAATAAAGTGTATATAATATAAAGTATAGGGGCTGAATGAAATTTGACAGGGCAGCTGTAACTTGCCTCAGCCGTAAGTTAGCCAAAACAATGGATTTAACTAAAGTGCATTTGAAGTCCATTAAGGATATTCTTCTAATCTTCTCTTCATTATTTTGTTTTTGCTCTTTTTTTTTTAATCCCATTTTTAGACGATATAGATGTATATATTTGATCAGTCCTTGTCGGTTATACATACATATGTACTTTTGGACTGTCATGGGACTGTACCATTTGGAAATATCACATTTTATTTCCCGATGCGATAAATTTTCTTCTCCATTGAACGTTCTCTGGATGCTATTAACCAAAAAATGCAACATTTTGTTCTGTTTATAAATTCGGATTATTTGCTTCTGACTGTCATTGACTCATTGACCATTTAGCAATATAGCTTTAGGTAGTACCAGCTCTTTTCTTCTTTTGTCTTTCTCTTCTCTAAGTTAAACCATTATTCTAGGCATCTTCGTTGGGATTATTACATCTATACTTTACCAAAGGAAAAAAAAAAAAATTGTCACGAAACAGCGTGGAAGGTTCAGAGAAAATATTTGCTAGTGTTTTCTTTTTGTTAAATTTAATTGGTTGAATTTATTTTTTATTTTTTATTTTTTTAAAAAGAAAACTATATTACAAAACTTCCCGGTAGGTTCCAAGGAACTATCTAATAAAGCATCTTTATATAACCTCCATAAAGCATCTTTATCTAATAAAGCATCTTTATATAACCTCTCAGTCGCATTAAATTATTTTCACATCCCAAATTTTCTCATCTGATCAATTTTCTCATCCACTGAACTGTTATGGCTTCTTCTTCTTTTTGTCCACCTCGAAACGCTAAGAAGATGTATGATGTTTTTCTGAGTTTCAGAGGAGAGGACACCCGTGACAACTTTACTAGCATTCTTCACTATGTTTTGTCTCTGAAAAGTATCAAAACTTTCATTGATGACCAACTTATCAGAGGAGAGAACATTTCACATTCTCTTCTTGATACAATTGAAGCATCGAGCATCTCAATTATCATTTTCTCACAAAGGTATGCTTCTTCTAGATGGTGTCTCGATGAACTTTTGAAGATCCTCGAATGCAAGCATAATTATGGACAGATTGTGATTCCAGTTTTCTATCACGTTGATCCATCACATGTGAGATCGCAAAGCCAGGATTCTTCTTTTGGGAAGTATTTTAGTGAGCTTGAAAAATGTTATCCAGAGAACATGCAAAGATGGAAGAATGCTTTGACCGAAGCAGCCAACCTCTCTGGCTTTGATTCTCATGTCATTAGGTACAATAATTTTCTATCTGATTCTTAGTATTAATCCAGTACGAGTAATAATATATGACATTAACTATGACAATGAGTTTAAATATTTATCAATAATATATTAACTAAATCATTCTTAATTAAAAACACGCGATTCTCTGTCTCGTTTACATATATTGAACTATATAATTGCTGTTATTTTTTTACCAGGTCTGAATCTAAACTTATTGAGGAAATTGCCAATGACGTTTTGAAGAGGCTAGATTCGACTTTTCAAAGTGAAAACAAAGGCTTGGTCGGAGTTGAATGCCCCATTGAAGAAATTGAATCATTATTATGCATTGGGTCTGAGGGTGTTTGCAAACTAGGGATTTGGGGCATCGGTGGTATAGGCAAGACAACAATCGCTGGTGCTGTTTTTAACAAAATCTCTAGACATTTTGAAGGTTCTTACTTTGCGCTTAATGTTAGAGAAGCAGAAGAAACTGGCGGAATAAAGGACTTACAAAAGAAACTTCTGTCCGAGTTATTAAATGATGGAAATAGGAGGAACATCGAGTCTCAACTCAACAGACTTGCTCGCAAGAAGGTTCTAATTGTTTTTGATGATGTGAGTCATCGAAGACAAATAGAATCATTAATTGGATGCCTTGATGAGTTAGCTTCAGGGAGTCGAGTAATAATAACAACAAGAGATAAACAAGTCCTTAAAACTTGTTGGGCCAGTCAAATATATCAGATGAAGGAATTAGTATATGCTGATGCTCATAAGCTTTTCTGTCAGTGTGCTTTTGGAGGAGACCATCCAGATGCAAGTCATACAGAGCTCACAGACAGGGCAATCAAATATGCACAGGGAGTTCCTTTAGCTCTTAAAGTTTTGGGTTGCCATCTATGCGGAAGGAGCAAAGAGGAATGGGAAAGTGCAATGCGAAAACTGGAAGTAATTCCTCACGAGGAAATCCAGGGGGTGTTAAAAATAAGTTATGATAGCTTGGATGACTCTCAGAAGAATGTTTTTCTAGATATTGCATGTTTATTGGAAGGAACGCATAGAGACTATGTGATAAGCTGTTTGGATGCCTGTGGCTTCGAACCTAAAATAGAGTTGAGTGTTCTTGAATGTAAGTCTCTCATAAATTTAGACGCATTTGACCAGATAAGAATGCATGACTTGCTACGAGATATGGGAAGAGAAATTGTTCGAAATGAATCTATCGATTATCCAGGAAAGCGAAGTCGATTGTGGCATCACAATGATATTTATGAAGTTTTGAAGAAAAATACGGTGAGCAATAATAAGTTTTCAATTGTATCTTGTTTATGTTACATTTATATTAGTAGTTTGTCTGAATTTTTCTTTTTGAATAAGAATAGCATTAATACAACTTAAAATTAATTGAAAAATAATATTAAAAAATTGGTAAAATAAAATAGATAGATCCGATGTTTCCCCAACTCAGTTTGAAACATGCCTCTAAAATCCCCAGCAAACTAGCGCCTTCGGAGAGAGACCCCCCCCCCAAAAAAAAAACACTTCAATCTTATTGCATTTCGTTTTCAACTCTGCCTCTTTCTTTATTTGTCACTAAAAAAAATTGATTGAATTAATTTTACAGTTTACATATTAAGCATTTTCTTGAATTTTCTATTTTACACTTCCTAAAAGCCTTACCCAAATAGTTTATTATAAAGTGATTGTAATATCTCTATTTGGGTTTGACGGCTTAAAAATAATTGTTCATTTATTTGCTTCAATTATATACCAACTTATGATCTCCTATTTGATTGTTAGGGAACTGAAAAAATCAAGGGTATCTTCTTGGATATGAATAAAGTCACTAGAGAGATACACATGAATTCCTATGCTTTCTCAAAGATGCCTAACTTGAGATTCTTGAGAATCTATGGATATGAGAACAAATGTATGGTCTCTCATTTAGAGGGTGTGCCATTTGCTGAAGTGAGGCACCTCGAGTGGGCTCAATGTCCTTTGAAAACGTTGAATATATGTGCGGAGAAACTTGTTTTACTTAAAATGCCTCGCAGCAAAGTCCAACAACTTTGGGATGATGTTCAGGTATATATTTATTTGAAATTCTTTCAGTAATAAATTCTAAATACAATTGATGATATAATTAAATATGTTATGGTATCTGTTTATTTATAATGATGATGATGATGATAATAATAATAATAATAATAATAATAATTTTTTGGGGCGCAGGATCTTGTTAACTTAAAAGAAATAGACCTCAGTGGATCCAAGTCGTTAACGAAACTCCCAGACTTGTCACGGGCCAAAAATCTTGAAATTCTTGTTCTAGGTGATTGCAAAAGCCTGACGAGTCTTCCAACTAGCATTCATTCGAAACATCTCAAGGAACTTAGTCTTTGGGGTTGCTCAAATTTAAAGATTTTCCCAGAGATCACATCTTGTCAAATTTCTTTTTTAGAGTTAGGAGAAGTTGGAATCAAAGAACTGCCCTCATCCATCGAGTGCCTATCCAATCTGAAAAAACTACATATTGTGGACTGTTCACAGCTTGAGAGCATCTCAAGTAGCATATTTAAGTTGAAGTCTCTTGAATATATTGAAATCTCTAATTGTTCAAATTTTAAGAGGTTTCTAGAGATCCCATCTTGTAATGTAGATGGAGGTACTGGAATTGGGCAACTACACTCATGTGCGTTGGAATTGATAGAATGTCCAAATATTGAGAGTCTCCCAAGCAGCCTGTGTATGCTCAAATCTCTGACATCTCTTGAAATCATTTTTTGCCAAAACTTCAAGAGATTGCCTGATGAGCTTGGAAATTTAGAAGCCTTGAAGAAATTGATCGTTAATGGAACTGCTATAAGAGAAGTACCAGAAAGCCTTGGTCAGTTATCCTCACTAGAACGGTTGGTACTATATAATAACAATTTGGAGAGATTACCAGAAAGCCTTGGTCAGTTATCCTCACTAGAATGGTTGGCACTATCTAATAACAATTTGGAGAGATTACCAGAAAGCCTCAGTCAATTATCCTCACTACAATATTTGCAACTACCCGGAAACAGTTTGGAGGGAATACCAGAATACCTGAGGAGTCCTCAAAGTAAGTTGACATCACTCAATTTTTTATCTGATGAGTTTATAAATTGTTTGAAATTGGACCCGAAGGAGCTCATTGAAATCGTCAAAGATGGGTGGATGAAGCAGGTGTGTCTCTTAACTCACTCCTTTCATTCTATTTTCTTTTTCTATTTTCTTTAATTCAAGCTATCATTATTTTTCATAAATTAATAATTTTTTATTTTTGTGTTGCAGTCGTTTGATGGTAACATTGGGATCACTAAAAGTGTGTATTTCCCTGGGAATGAAATTCCAAAGTGGTTTAGGTATCAAAGTATGGGATCTTCTGTAACCTTGAAGACGCCACCAGCAGATTTCTTAAATAATAAAATATTAGTAGGCTTTGCACACACTCCAGAAGATGGGAAATTACTCATTCAAATTGGAATTGTTGGACTGGGGAATAGTGAAAGATTGTCAAATATGAGACGTGTGAAGTGTCCGATGGGTAGACGTTTCGGTGGCCAGATGAGACGTGTGAAGTATTCTGTGTTTTGAAACACGAATCCCAAGGAAATCTCGACTGTCGGTCTTTGGGGAGAATTAGTTATGTTGAGTCAGATCACGTGTTTTTGGGATCTTATTTATTGGGTTCTGAGGATTTAAGTAAGAGAGATGATGAGGTCTTTTTTGATGAGGTCTATTTCTACATTCAGACTATGAATTTTGGTGATTATGTGGAAGTGAAACAATGTGGGATTCAAGAGAAGAGGAAGAGGAGGAAGAGGAACCGCACACTAAAAGACTGAAATGTTCTTCAACTCCAAAGCAGCTGGTATGGCACGAAAATCAATCTGTAGACCTTGTTTTTATCTTCATTTTATATATGCGTTTTTCAAATACGTTCGTTTATGTAATATTTATTAATTGTTTGTTGTTGGATGGATGAATCAATAAATTCAAAATAAATGGTAATTAACCGAGGATGTAGATCTATGAGTTCTCTCTTTGTTTTATCTTTAATTTGTGTTCGGTTCATGTCTGGAATATCCCAAAAATTACATATCCATTTACTAAATAAAAATGCGCTGATTAGATTAAAGATTATTTTAGTTATTCTTACTTTTTCAGTTTTCAAACTTTACAAGAATAAAATCGTTTTGTTAAGTTTTGAGATTTGAATTTAAAAGAAAATACAAATTTAATCTTGAGGATTAAATTTACCGTATTTTAAATTAATTACTAATTAGGTATGACAAGGTGTATGATGTTGTGAAAATTACTATTCCTATGAGCAATGATCTCAGCAAGACAGTAAAGTACCTGTTTAATACTTGTTTGATAAATTACAGGCTCTGTTTAACACATAAAAATACCAAATTTTAAATATTACAAACAATAACAAACAGAATGTAGCTCCTAATCGGTTATTTGTTTCGGTAAATAAACCCCACCATTCCGTTTCAAGTTTCCACAGTCAGTTCCATCGATCATATGCTGAAGCTACGGTGGAATGATAGATCTTCTTTTAGTTTCCTGCACATCAAAACTCTCTAATTGGTGTGTTGTTTTTTCGTGAAATTTCTAATATCTATTAATAATTTCTTAATGTTACTGAGAAGTTAGTAGATCATGGGATGAGAGCCGAAGACCTTTTGGCTGATCTAACTCCTATTACAGTCAAGTTGGTAACTGCATTTGGTAATTACATCTTCAGTACTTGCAATCTCTTATCGCCTTTTCAAGTTGATTTTAGTTATTTGTTCTTAATATTCTAAGTGTATGGACTTCATGGAAGGTTCAGGTTCTGTGGTGGTGTTAGAATTGCTAGAAAACATTGTTGTATAGGTTCCGTCATGATGTTCTCATGTGCCATATAAATCATCATTGTTTTGCAGTGCTTTACCGCATTATTTACTGGATAGGCTAGCCAGGGTGCCTTAGAGGCAAGAGCCAAGACGGAAATGAAATATATCTAAAGCTACACACAAGCACAGGTTGGTCATTTTATCATTTATAAGTCTTCTATCTCTTTTAACTTAGTCTAACATCTTTTTGAACCCAAGCATGATTCATTTCACAGAGGCTTGACCTGCTATGTGGTCCAAACTTCATTTGAAACATCGGAAACTCCTTGGTAACGTTTTTAATATTGCAGATTCTATCACTCAATTCTGTTGCTGTGCAGTTAGGCACGAGTCAACAGCAATGATAGACTTGAAAGTAATTTTTGCTGGCCAAGAGACTGAGGAACCATTTTGTATTTTGCTGTTCTGATAGTGCTATGCCGTAAAGCAATTTACCAAGCATGGCTTTACAAATAGATTGCAGAGTTGTTCAAGGTGTTCTGCATCTTTCATTATTGGACCAACGAACTATGCCCGAGTCAGTAGTGAATGACCAATGGAAAAATGTGATCCATTGTGTTTTCTTATGTCGTTATAGCTGTAATATTTTGTTATGGCCCTTGTGGAGGTTAGTTATATGTTGAGCACAATGATGCTATTTCACTAGTCATAATTCCTGCAGCCCAAGCACCTGAAATTGCTTCATCTCAAGTTCTTAGAATTGGCAAGGAGTTTTCTGGGGATGGTAATTGGCTTAGATCTCAAGTCAAGTTCTTCCGTTTTAGAGTTGTAACCCAAGATGTATTAAATTTAATTTTCATAAGCTTTAGTGTGCTCTTCAAATGACTTCACATTTATTGGGATCTTACTTTGTTGATGACAGGATCTGAAACAGTTGATGCAATACATGAAAGCTCCGCCTGCTGTGAAGGCTTTCCTGTTAAATGAAGGTCCTCCAAAAGCTGCACAGTCTGAATCAGAGAGCTCCTCAGAAACTGCATGGGGGGCAGAGTGCTGAGGGCACGAGATAAGCTTTGCAACATAGCTGCAAATTTGAGGATAAGTTTCTGCAGCACATTACAACTGGTGAGGTGAGTTTAATTTGTTTTAGATATTTATTATTGTTCTTGCGAATTTCCAAGTAGCATTTTAAAAAGTTTGATTTTTTAATGACTTTGCTTATATTCTTTTTATTCATACAATTTGAGAATTGAAAAAGTAGAAAACCAAGACGTAAATGAGAATGTGATAATATCCTCTCTTGAACTGAAGCCTTGAAGAAAATTTCTTGATTAGTAGCTGTCATAATGCGTGGTTCTGGTTGGAAAGCTGTTCCCAATTTTGAGCCGTGTTTCTTCAACGAGATCAAACAGCTCTCTTTGGACAGACATTTTGATTCGATAATGTCAAGAGGAATTGTCTTGTGCCAATTCCCTTCCTGATCTTTTAATCTTTTCTGGATTTGCAAATTAAGCAACCTTCTCGTATTCATTTTCTATTCGACTGTGTTAGAAGAAGCTGATGGCTACCAACCACATCTAATATACCCTGAGATCTTTAATAATAGGTTTCCTCGAGCTTGCAAAAGAACTATCACGTCTTTGTGTTGATGAGGCAATGGAACCATCTGTATCCGAAGCTCCTTACTTCTAATTCTTAGAGGTTTTTCCACTTCTACCCTTTTCATGATGCTGGATGTTCGATTTTTTGTTTTGGTCGTAATTTAGATTCTTTACATCAGATATATTGATGGGTCCTACGTAGATATTATTGCTCTCTGTTGGGTGCATGATTTGGATATTCTTATTATACACTAATATAATAGCAAGGTAAATCTTGTTTCTATTAATTGATGAAGTTACTGGCTGACTTATGAAACAGGTACATGTTGTTCTGGTTGAGGTAGTTTCTGGTGCTTCAAATGCTACACCAAGCCTAGAAGATATCCTTTGCTTAAGAGAGAGGTGTGGCTCTTATGATTATGTCACAAAATATTTGTGTACGTAAACGCAATGATTTGACTTGTATGTGGTTCAAAACTTCAAATTTCCTTTTCTTTGTCACAATAGTTGATTGTTTGGAAATGAGGCAGAGCATGCTAGTGATACTGAACAGTGTCATTTTCCATTAGTTCAAAGATTTTTGGGATGAATTGTTCGATCAAAACTGCTAAATGGTTGCTAAGTCCTTTTCTCAATGTCCTCCAAAATCTGTTTGCTTTTACTGGAATGGAAATACAGTGCCAAGAGGAGGAGGTAAAGACACGATCTTCGAAGAAAGAAAATGAGGCAGAGCAAGCTAGCGATATTGGACAGGGCATACATGCAGGGCACGACGGCATTCTTATTTCTCTCTCCATCAATTCTTATTAAGGAGCGGAAGGGATGTATTTTATTTCATATATTTACTTCTTTATTGAAGATTTTGCTACTATACCAATGATGCAACTTTTTGTAATATATCTGAGTTGAAATGATGCTAGAGCTTGAGGCGATCTTTTTTTTTTTTTTGGCCTTTTTGACAGTTCAATTGGTGACTCTAATAACTCCGTTGATTGTCTTAGATATTTGTGGTGCATGGTTGCATTTTCTTCCTGAAATTCTTGCTTAGAAGATAGACAACAAGATTTCAATGCAGCAAGGGCAAGATTTCAAGATTTTCTTCCCCAAATTCTTCCATATTGTCTTGCTTTCCTTGAAACTCTTTAGTATCAAGAGCTGACCTTACTTCGTTTGGAGACAATGCGCGCCTCCTATACATCAAAGAGACAATGCGTGCCTCCTATACATCAAAGCATCGACAAAATGCTCATAGGACTTGGGAAGAGAATGAATTAAAAGAAGACCTTTATCCTAATCATTTAATGCCTCATTAAAGGTCTCCAAAGTATCACGTACTTCGTTAAATTCTTCAAGATGATCCTCTCCTTGATGTAAATTCTGCCTGAAATAGACTGTTTCATGTGGATGCTTTCCAACTTGGCCCACAAGTCAGGAACTGTCGTTTCTTTGGCCACCTCTCTTATCTTGAGTCTGCAAGGCTCAACATGATTGTGCCTCTAGCCTTTTATCAATCTCAGCTGCCTGTTCAGGAGATTTTGAAGAAGTTGCTTCTTTTCCCTCTTTCTTGGATGCTGGTTGAATAGCATCTCCCAAACCTTGAGTAACGAGCAGTGCCTCCATCTTAACCTTCCGCATAACTAAATCATTCTTGCTATTGAACTTCTCAAGATCAATCTTTGAATAGTCATACTTGGATCCGATCAAAGCACCTTGCTCTGACACCAATTGTAGTGTTTGATCTGTTGAACTTAACAAGGCCAAAAACTGCCCAAGATATTTGAAGAGACGAAATCAAGTTGTATCAGCCAAATAATGATTTGCGATGACTCAATGTGTAATCAAGAACATTAACCAAGATCTCAGTAAAAAGAAAACATAAGAAACATTCTGGAAATCAAAGTAATTACAATCAAAAGAGACTGACTTACGTGGTTCAGTTGAGCAAGAATGCATAACCTATTTCCATAGGAGAAGCCATTAGATTGAGCTTTATTGATGAATCAGTGGGAAATTTTCAGAGCTTTACAGGACGGTTACAAAGAACAAGATGGAAATTTCTTTCGCTATTGTCTCTCTCGACAATGCTCTCTAGATTGATAACAAACTGACTCCATGAACAGCTTTCTTACCAGCTATTCTTAGAACCCAGATTGCACCAGATTCGACCACGTGTATAACGGCTTTTGTAACGAACTGAAGCAAGCTTCTCACGTGCTCTTCACGTGCACCACTTAAACTTAACGCAAAACGGCTCCAAATGTTGCCATTTTGATGCTTGCAAGTAGAGCTGTCAAAATTTGACACGACACGATTACCCGACACGAACACGATATCAATAAATGGGTATGGGTCGTCGAATTTAACACGATTATTAAATGGATCGGGTCCGGGTCAACACGATTTTTTTTCGTGTCGGGTTAGGGTTAAAATTCTTGACCCATTTACCCGATCAATGACCCGATTATATTTTCTATTTTAAAATAATTTACAGATTCTTGTCATCAAAACTCAAATATTAGGATATTTTTTTTATTCTTTAAAAGGATGAATATAGACACAATATTTTATTTATAAAATTTTAAATACATTTAGAGCTTTAATAGTGTAAATGTATAAAATATTGGTAGACATGTATATTTTATAATATTGATATATAATATTATTTACATATATATAATTAAAACCTCAATAGTGTGTGTAATTTTTTTTAGATATGTATATTTTATAATATTGATAAATTATGAATGTATGTATGGATGTATGTATGTATGTATGTGCATACATATGTATGACAAAGTATAAATATTTGATGTAACTTTTGTTTAATATATAGATATTAAGCGGGTTATTGGGTAACCCGATTATTTTTCCGTGTCGGGTTTGGGTCTCAATATTTTGACACGATTATTAAATGGGTCGGGTTTGGGTCGACCTAAATTTGACACGACACGAAGCTGACACGACACAAACACGACCCGATGACCCGTTTTGCCAGCTCTACTTGCAAGACAATAACTGGAACATGTGTGCTCCTCGTGACCACCTAAGCATACAAACAAAACCCAAAAACGCTGTCGTTTATGTATGTAAGTTTGGATCCATCACATTGCTTCACAGGTTTATTTTTCGAGTTGTTCAAATTTGGAGAGGTTTCCAAATATCTCATCTCATCTTCTACTGTAGAAAATTTATTTTCAGATGGAACTGCAACTGAAGAAGTGCCCTCATCCATTGATTATCTATCTAGACCAGCTATGTTGAACCTTAGTGATGATTGTAAAAGGCTTGAGAGTCTCCCAAGGAGTCTATGTAAGTTGAGATTTCTTCCATATCTTTGTCTTTGAGCTGGTCGTTCAAATCTTCAGAGACTGCTCGACAAACTTGGAGATTTGGAATTTTTGAAGGTTTATGCTGAGGGCACTGCTATAATAACAATTCCCTCATCCTTTGTGTGGGATTTATTTTATTGACAGCCAAGATTCTAGGAGATCAAATGAAGATTAAGCAGAAGTTTCAGCTGATCTAATAAGGGAAGAGTAACCACACCCCAAAAGGTTGAAATATCTTTCTAAGAAAGTACATGAGGTGAGTACTCTTCGTTATTCAATGTGTGTTTTGGATTTTACCTATATGGCTGTATCATATAAGTTTTAATTGAAAGTTTTGTAAAGTTTACGAGGTTGTGGCCATTGATAACGCTGCATTTTTATTGGCTCTAAGAATAAAGCATTAAAATGGCGGGATTTATTTTATTGACAGCCAAGATTCTGCATTTTAAGTAGCACTATCAGATATATCGTAATGAGAGGATTCGAAAAGATGCCCTAACCACCGGAATGATAGTTTTTCGTCGCCAGCGGTTACCTGTTGGCAGTTCTCCGGTGATTGTGATTTTATTTCAATATTTTAATTAATTTTAGTAGCGAAACACTAATCAGTATAAATAAATTAGTCCATATAAATTATAAAAAATAATAACCTTAACTTTCATTTACAAAATATTATTAACTTTAGACGTTGTTTCGTGTTGAGGTAAAATATATTACTATGAAATAAACTATAATATTGCATAATGAATATAATTTTTAAATAATAATTTTGAAAAAAATGAAGATATTATAAGTTTTAATAGCGTTTACAACAACTAATATTTACCAAATACTTTAGTGCTGTAATTTTTAAAGTACAATTGTCCAATCTCAATATTAAACAAAGTCTTAATAGTGTTTAATGTTTACTAAACACTCATTAATTTTACTTAAAAACTATAGCATTTATTTCACAGCAGCATATTTCATAACACCCTAAATGACGATGGTCAAATGATAAAATAACTAGTGTTGAAGTGCAACAAAAATACACACATTAGATATGTTATTGGAACATCGGCTTACAAAGTATCACATGTTACAAATAGAACATGTACAATCACCATCACATAGATTTTTTATTAAGCATCAGTTGCAGACACAAAATCCGCCAACCCATAATTGGATAGTGTTATACATTATTATATTCGGCAAAGATTTGTGACAAATATCAAATAACCAAAGTTTAGATATAAGTAATAAGAAGAAATATTATTAAAAGAGTTGTAAAGCTCACCTATTGAAGCAAACTTACAGCAAGGAACAATCACAAGTCATTCAAAACATAATCAGGTTGGAGTTGAAGCACTTAAAGCGCATCCAAGCACACACAAATACACACATGCTAGTTATGTTCTTTCCCGTAGCCTTTATAAGTTTTCCTGGCCCAAGCATCTCTTCATTCTTGGTTAATTCTTTTCGGCCCTTTTCCCCCTTCAAGTATTTGAGCCCATTGAGCCCACTCCAGCTTCAATCACCATTTCCTGCTGCGGTCTTCCGCTCTCTGGACACCAAGTCCATGCTAGCGGCAATATTGTCGGCCGTTTAGTGTGCCTGAATTATACCTTTTTCAGTTTTTCTTGTCATTGACTCATCTCACGGTCTTCAATTAACTTTTACAAAAGTAGACATATCACAAAATTAAACTCCTAGTGAAGAGTGAAGTAAAGCATCCGTATGTATGTATATCGGTCCCACGCGCATTTCATTCAATTAATTAATTATCTTCACATTCCACATTATTGTAAGCTAGTGCAAAGAGAAAAATCAATTTCTCATTTGAAAATGTTTTTTTTTTTTTAATTTTTAGTAAGAGAGTTGTTTTCTCTTAGTATAAGAGAGAGTGTAGCTGTTCTATTATTTTATTTAGAAAGAAAGTCTTGTAGTCCTCAATTCTTTTTGATCAGTAATTTTTTATCCCAATAATTTCAGAAATTTTTCACATAAAATTCTTGTGTGTAATTTTGTCTCTATTATTTTTTGAAATTTCTCTCCAGTTGCATATTCGTAACAAACTCAAAATTCCTCTGCAGCTAATATAAGAGAGCGTCCAAGAAATTATTGGGTGGACTTCAAAATGGAAAAAGAAATTAAATTTCGAAATATTGTTTCAAAATAGTTTTCGCAGATATTTATCATAAATCTTTTTTCTACGTCTTCCAGTTGCAAATTAACTGTCATTTTAAGCATCTTCATTGAAATTGATGATTGTGTAGAAGAGGGTGTTTATGTACTCAGGATTCCATACTTCCTGGATGTCAGGATTTTATGGCTTGCATCATGTCAAAGGGAGCTGCTACCTTACATGTAATGTAAAGTACAACCTCTCACAAACTCAATTGTGGGTTCCACTTGGGCCCACCAGCCTTGTGAGAGGCTGTACCTTATATTGCATGTAAGGTAGCAAAAGCCTATGTCAAAACAATGAATTCAAAGTGTATTTGACATGTTGCGGCTGTCGTACCATACTACAACTTTGTTCTTTTTCAGTAAGATCGTTGGATGCTTTCTTCTTCAATCGAACGGTTGAAATTAATTATTGAGTAATTGATGCAATGACTAACATGTTTTTTGTCCTTATGTGAGGCAACCATTAGATTTTCTGTAGATAAAATCGGAAAGGACAAAAGTATGACACGTAGCAGTGTTGAAGACCTGATTGTCCGGTAAATAAAAGGTAAATTGGAGGGAACAACTTATCACCCATAGGGAATAACAATTTGGTTGAAAACTACTTAGTAGGGGTGTTCGCAGATTGGATTTTATGGATTAGACATCAATCCATATCCGATCCATGATTTTACGAATTATAATTTTTCAATCCAATCCAATCCACGAATTGAATAAATTCAATCCATACATCTGCGGATCGGATGCGGATTTAACTCAATCCATATCCAATCCATACGTCTGCGGATCGGATGCGGATTTAACATTATCCATATCCAATCCACCATTTTGCGCATTAGTTTCCGAATTAAATTTTTTTAGTTCTCTCCAATTCATGAACTAGGGTTAGCAATAAGACGAGATGGGATGGGATTTAACAATCCTAGTCCCATCTCATATATGTAAGTGAAATGAAAAAACGTCTCACTCTCGTCCCTATATTTGTTTTGGAATAAAAATATGCTCTGATCCCGTCCCAAAAGAGATGGGATCCCGCCAATTGAAAATATTCTCATTCTGAGTCGCCAATGAGACGGATGGGACGAAATTTGCCAATCTCACTCCCGCCATGTGTACTGTGTATGCAAGTGAGATTAAAAAAAAGGTCTCACTCCCGTTCCTAAATTTTTTTATGGGACAAAAATATGTCTCAACCTCGTCCCAAATGGGATGGGATCCTGCAGGATCCCATCGCGGGATTCCATTCCATCAGGAAAAATTGACATCTCTACCATGAACTAATGAAATAAAAAAATCTAATATAAAAATAATTTTACTACTGATTAAATTTAAAATTGAATAAAATTTAAATAAATAAATTGTTTAAATAAAGATAAAATAATACATTCATAGTTTTAAAATATAACACATCGAGATTAATTGTTCAAATAAAACTACAATAATACGTTTAAAGTTTTAAAATATAACACAATAAGATTAATTGTTCAAATAAAGTAACAATAATACATTAATATAACACCGAAATTAATTGTTCAAATAAAGCCACAATTAATTGAAATTACGAAGTTTCTGAAACCAAACACAGTTTGATCTTTCACCAGGGCTGTTGTGCCTGTCGAAAAGTGGTGATTACGGAGCCGTCAACTATGGGAACTAGGAGAAGCCGTACGGGTGGCGATCTTGAAGATTGTGATAGTACAATTGTTCGGCTGGAACATGTGATTGTGAAGTGGCTCGATGGACTCGGGGAAGAAGATGACTTGCTCTAGCCAGCATTGCATGGCCGACGTCCTTCAAATCGGTGTTGAGAGTGTATCGAACTAGTATTGGGTGTTGCTAGTGCGTGTGATGGCGGGAAAGCTTAGGGTTTTTTGTTTGCAAATTATTGGTGACTTGCATTATGTTACTTTGTTTTTGGGTGACTTTGCAAATTGTTGGTAACTTGGTATTATCTTAGGTTGCTTTTGCTAGTGCGTGTGACTTTACTTTTATTTTGTTTTACAATTTTTACAAGTTATATTTGTATATTTGATTATTTAATTATTTTTCATTTTATATTATTATTGGGTAATAGCTAAGATATGTATAGTGCTTATGTAACTATGTAATGTCACATTTATAATATTTTTTAATTAAATTTATAATAATTTTTAACTAAATAAATAATTTTTTTTGTGGATTCACGGATTTTTACGGATTTACAGAAGTAAATCCGTATCCAATCTATTGACCGCGGATTTTTAAATTTTCAATCCATATCCAATCCACTAATCTACGGATCGAATTTATACGGATTGGATTTTCACGGATCAGACGGATTGAGCGGATCATATTGGATTCTGCACACCCCTACTACTTAGAGGGAATCATGTAAGTGCATAAAAAAATGTTTTTCTTTTTCTCTTTCCTTTTCCCTTTTTTCTTTTTGGAATATGAGCCAAACAAAGGCTGAAAAGTGCAAACAATTAATAGGAGGGAGATATAGTAAAGAGCTAAATAAGAAAAAAAATAGTATATTTAGGGCCCGTTTGGTTTTAGTTATATATCATGGGATTGGATAACTTTAGTGTAAAATAATTCTTATATCATGTTTGGTGTAAAAAAAGTAAGGGTAGGATAATAATAATGGGCCCACCACTTACTCCCAATAGTGGTAAAATTTCATCCTAAGGGGACACTTGGGATTACATTTTCTAAGATAAAACTTTGTCCTCTGCTATTCATGGGATTAAAAACTATAACATGTTAAATATTAAAAAAAATTAAGGGAAGATTTTGCATTTTTTTAATAAATTTACCAATAATTATTGATTTAAATTAGATTATATTACATTTCATTTTAAAGTAAATCTACGATGATTTTAATAAATTAATATATAAGACATATTATTAGTTACTAGCTAATCTCATGGCATACCAAACACAACATAATATTATATATAATCCAATATTATCCAATCCAATTCTATCTTATCTAATCGAATCCGATCCAATCCAATCCAATCCAATCCGGCATACCAAACGAGCCCTTAATGTAAGGTACAATCCTCTCTATCGGTGGTGGGTCTTATTAGAGCTCATGGCTCAATTGTCTGAGAAGCTATACTTTATGTTAAACGTAAGATTGTCAAATCTAAAAAAAAAAAATGTGTTGAAAACGATTAAGGAAACCATAGAATTATATAAGATAAATGTTTTTTTTTTGTCCTTATTTTTTGACTTGTATATACATTTACTTATATATACATTTACTTACTATATTATAAAAAATATTTTAAAACACTCTTACTGTTAAATATATTACTATTTTACTCTTACTTTTTCTTTGTTTTTATAATAATACTCTTGTTTGAGAATATTAATAAAAAGAAAAAAATATTAATCTATCAAATTATCCTTAAAAGTAATATAATAATTTTCATAAATTTTATGTTATTATTTTAATTTTAGAATTAATTTTTTAAGAGAAATGACTATGAATAAAATTGTTGAGATCATAAGTTGCGCTTAAGCTGAAGCGGCAGGACACGATAATTATAAAGTAAATAAATAAGAAATGAAATTAACCTTGTTTTGGAATCTTGTTATCAACGTCTGACTCTGACAACATTTCTAATCCTTTTTTTTTTTTTTGTGCACATGGTAACACTTTCATTGCTTCAACTTTGTGAATACATCCAAAACGGCCTGAGGAATTTCATTGGCCCATACAACTGTCTCTTGAAAGTCTATGGCAAATTTCGCCATACAGAATGATTAGATAAGCATTCGGCACACAAAAGAGGAAATAATAGAAAGAACAAAATAAAATAACAAAACAAAATAGACTTAACTGAAATTACATCAATAAACAACCGGCTGCGAATTACCAATAATTAATTTCAGCCGCTAGATTCAAGAAGGAAGCATCCAACGACCATGCTAAAAAAGGACAAAAATTGTGGTATAATACCCCAGTTGCAACATAGCTAAATTATTTTTATCACGTTTTTTATTTATTATTTTGTTTTTATTTTCATTTTTGGACGATATTGTTGTGTTTGCTAGTATCAATACTGGTTATATAATACTTTTGGACTCATGGCTCTGTATGATTTGGAAAAATTCTTGTAAGTGGAGGGATACATTTTATTTCATATATTTACTTCTCTATTGATGATTATGCTCCTATAACCAAAAACGCAAATTTTTGAACCATTTTTGAGTTTGTATGATGCTAAAGCTTGCGGCGATTATTTATTTTGACAGTTCAATTGGATGCGGTATACGTGTTTTCGTCTGTATGTTTTGGTTATGTACGTACTTTTGCAATGTGATTACGCTCTTTTATATGAAAGAATATTATTGTAAGGGCAGGGCTATATATTTATTTCGCAATGTGATATATTTTCTTCTGTGTTGGACACACTTCGTAGTATGATTGACGAAACGGAATAGTAGAGAATATAAAGAAACAAAATTTTCTGGATGAATATAATTATATTGAATAAAAGTCCGAATAGCACAGCCATAATCATCTGCTTTGGGATTCCAAATTTAATTTCTGGTCAGAAACTCTTAATAATTGTCCAAACTATTCTTTTTCTCTTCAAAAGTAAAGTTCGGGCAACAGAATTTCAGAGTTCCCTGCGGTCCATAAATTATTCTTTTTCTCATCGCAATTTCTAACTTTCGTTGTCATTACTTTTACTCATTGCCCAGTCCAACATTAGTCTTCAATGAAGTTATTTCATATCACATTTAGAAAAGTAGACAATTTAGACTTTACCAGGACGATGAGATGAAATTATCACAAAACTTGCCGGTAGATTCAAGGGAGTAACCTGCTAAAAGCATCTATTTTATTTTATATCTTGCAGAGTAAACTTTTTCCTCTCATTATATTTCATCAATAATTGAATTTTTAAAGTCTATTCTTTAAAATTTATGCAATCGAACCTAGCATCGAGAATTTGTGTTTGCAAGCGACGTGGTTTGGTGAATTCGTCCAGTTGTGATTATTATTTGGGAAAAGGGCATCTACATCCCTAAAGTTTGGAGAAATAGTCACAACATTCCCAAGTTTTTAAATAGAGACACCAAAATTCCTTTTTGACCATTATAACTTTTCCTGTTATTATCCCAAAAAATTGACTCTAATATTTTACAATAAATAGAAATATAATATTAAAATAAATGTAATAATATATTCATTTTAAAATAATTTCAATATTTAAAAAATATTTTAATATTTTATAATATATTAGATATATTTTATTATATTAAACTAAATTTTGTGATAACTAGAATCATAATATTAAAATAAATTACTTAAAAATTTAAATTATTTTGAATATTATGTAAAATAATCTATTTTTAATTGTAGAATGTATTTAATGCAAATATTTATTGAAAATGTCTACAATAAATAAAAATATATTATTAAAATAAATATAATAATTTACATACTAAAATTTATCAAAATATTTTAATATTATTAGTCTATTGCATAGATTACATTATTTATATGGTATTTGTATTTACTAAAAATTTTAAAGTCAATTTTTTTAGATTAATAGAGGTAAAAGGTATAATGGTCAAAATGAAATATTGATATCCCTCTTTAAAAACTTACGGGTGTTGATAACTATTTACCCAAATTTTGGGGATGTAAATGTCCTTTCCTTATAATTTTTCTAATTCTAGGCGCTTCAGTATGTCAAACAAAGTGGGCATCTAGATTGTATAAAGTGGCCATCTAGATGGTCAACAACAACTTTGTTTGAAGAAGAATTTAGCAACAGCAAATTTGGAATG
Source organism: Citrus sinensis (assembly GCF_022201045.2). Classification (NCBI taxonomy): domain Eukaryota; kingdom Viridiplantae; phylum Streptophyta; class Magnoliopsida; order Sapindales; family Rutaceae; genus Citrus; species Citrus sinensis. Next base: position 29,857,719 of record NC_068558.1, on the reverse strand, counting down.
AAGAAAAAGAAGAAAGAAGAAGAATTTTGCGGTGCAAAGCAGAGAATAGTGGTGTGAGTAAAGCAACTATGTAGTTTTGTACATGTCTAGGAAAGTTCTGTCACAAAGGCGATAAGAGATTAAGGAGTCTGGGTCTTAAGTGGGACCATTGTGACCCCTCCAGTCTTTCCTGGGAACTTTCCTGGTGTGCATTCTCATACATACTCACAACTATTCAGGGTGGTACACTAGCTTTTGTGTGGTATTTATCAACAAAATAGCGGCAAAGTATGAAATTGAGAAGTTCAACGGGAATAATTTTTCGTTGTGAAAAATGAAGATGAAAGCTGTATTGAGGAAAAATAATTGCTTGGCAATAATTGGAGAAAGACCCATGGAGATAACTGATGAAAAGTGGAACGAGATAGATGGCAATGCCATTTCTGATCTATACTTGGCACTTACAGATGAAGTATTATCCAGTGTGGCAGAGAAAAATACAGCAAAGGAAATATGAGATACTCTCACAAAATTGTACGAGGCCAAGTCTCTACAAAACAAAATCTTCTTGAAGAGGAAACTCTATACTCTTCGAATAGCGGAATCGACGATGGTGACCGACCACATCAACACCTTGAAGACTCTATTTTCACAACTCAAAACGTTGGGTCATAATATAGAGGAGAATGAACGTGTAGAGCTTCTACTTCAAAGTCTACCAAATTCTTATGATCAACTCATCATCAACCTGACGAACAACAAACCAACAGACAGTCTGGTTTTCGACGATGTTGCAGCCTCCGTATTAAATGAGGAGAGCAGGCAGAAAAATAAGGAAAACAGGCAAGTAAGTTTGCAGCAAGCGGAGGCGCTATCGGTGACGAGAGGGAGATCAACGGAACGTGGTCCTAGTGGGAGTCATAATTATGGTAGATCAAAATGCAGAAGCAAGAAGAATGTTAAATGCTACAACTATGGTAAGAAAAGGCACGTCAAGAAAGAGTGTTGGAGTAACCAGAAGAAAAGAGAGGGCAAAGAACCTGAGTCATCAAATGCTCAGGGGTGTGTAGCAAGTACCTCGGATGATGGCGGAATTCTATACAGCGAGGCAACAACTATTTCAGAAGACAGAAAACGACTATCTGATGTCTGGCTTATAGACTCAGTAGCTACTTGACACATGACCTCTTGGAGAGAATGGTTCCACACATATGAACCTATCTCAGGAGGATATGTATATATGGGTAATGATCATGCCTTGGAGATCGCTGGTATTGGTACAATCAAAATAAAAATATTTGATGGTACAATTCGCACAATCGGGGAGGTACGACATGTCAACGGCCTGAAGAAAAATCTATTGTCTTTGGGACAAATTGATAGTCATGGGTACAAAACTCATGTGGAGAATGGAATTATGAAAATTGTTAAAGGCATGCTTGTATTGATGAAGGCAGAAAAGATCGATGCTAATCTATTCATGCTTAAAGGAGAAACACTATAGGAGGCTGATGCGTGTGTCGCATCAAATGGAGAAGAATCAACAATGATGTGGCACCTCAAACTTGATCACATGTCGGAACAAGGTTTGAGGATTCTCTCTGAGCGAAAATTGCTTTCAGGGCTCAAATCGGTAAGTTTACTATTTTGCGAGCATAGTGTTGTAAGTAAGCAGCATAGATTAAAGTTCAGTAGATCTATTGCTAGAAGTAAATGCATTCTAGATTTAATTCATTCTGATGTTTGGGAATCACTGGATATGTCCATGGGAGGTGCAAAGTACATGGTGGCTTTCATTAATGATTATTCCAGGAGATGTTGAGTGTATCCAATTAAGAAAAAGTCAGATGTGTTTCCAGTGTTTAAAGAATACAAAGTGCGGGTGGAACTTGAATCTAGAAAAAGGATAAAGTGTTTGAGGATGGATAATGGTGGAGAGTATACAGACGGCAAGTTTCTTGCTTTCTGTAAGCAAGAAGGTATTCAGAGGCAGTTCACGGTGGCATACACTCCTCACCAAAATGGAGTGGCGGAGCGGATGAATAGGACTCTTACAGAACGAATAAGAGCTATGTTGAAGATTGCTGGTCTACCCAATTCATTCTAGGCAGAAGCAGCCAAAACTGCCTGTTATATAGTAAATCGGTCGCCATCTACAGCTATTGGGCTGAAGACAACGATGGAAATGTGGACTGGAAAGCCAACCGATTGCTCATACTTACATGCATTTGGATGTCCTTTGTACATGATGTACAATGCTCAAGAAAGAATAAAGCTGGATCCAAAATCTAGAAGATGTATCTTCTTGGGGTATACTGATGGAGTAAAGGGGTCGTCTGTGGGACCCCACTACCCATAAGATCATCATTAGCAGAGATGTTATCTTTGTAGAAGATCAATTACAAATGAGAGATGAGGATGATAACACTGTAAAAGAAAAGTCAGAGACTGTGTCGGTATATGTGGAAAATAATGCAGAAAATTTAGATTCTTCTGAAGCAGCACCAGAGCACGAAGAACAAGAACCAGTCGAGTCCGAGGCTCTAGAAGTTCGTCAGTCAACTCGTGAGAGACGACCACCAATGTGGCACTCGAAGTATGTCACAGAGATCAATGTTGCATACTGTCTTCTAACGGAGGATGGAGAGCCTTCAACTTTCCATAAAGCTTTAAACAGCTCAGATGTTACTTTGTGGATGACAGCAATGCATGAAGAAATTGAGGCTCTACACAAAAACAAGACATGGGAACTTGTACCACTACCACATGGAAGAAAAGCTATTGGAAACAAATGGGTCTACAAGATCAAACGTGATGGTAATGACCAAGTGGAGCGATATCGTGCAAGATTGGTGGTGAAAAAATATGCTCAGAAATAAGGTATTGACTTCAATGAGATATTTTCTCCGGTGGTTCGACTCACAACAGTCAGAATAGTCTTGGTAATGTGTGCTACATTTGACCTACATCTAAAGCAGTTAGACATGAAAACTGCATTTCTTCATGGAGAACTTGAAGAAGAAATATATATGCTCCAACCAGAAGGTTTTATAGAAAAAGGAAAGGAAAACTTGGTTTGCAGGTTGAACAAATCTCTATACGGTCTCAAATAGGCGCCGAGATGTTGGTATAAGAGATTTGATTCCTTCATCATGAGCCTTGAATACAACAGACTCAATTCAGACCATTGTGCATATTACAAAAGGTTTGAAGATAATGATTTCATTATTTTGCTGTTGTATGTGGATGATATGTTGGTAGCAGACTCCAACAAAGATCGAATCCAAGAATTGAAGGCATAGTTGGCTAGGGAGTTTGAAATGAAGGACTTGGGACCAGCAAACAAGATTCTAGGGATGCAAATTCACCAAGACAGAAATAACAGGTAGATTTGGCTTTCTCAGAAGAACTACTTGAAGAAAATCTTGCGGCGCTTAAACATGCAAGATTGTAAGCCAATTTCTACCCCACTTCCTGTTAATTTCAAATTATCCTCAAGTATGTGTCTTAGCAATGAAGCAGAGAGAAATGAGATGTCTCGAGTATCGTATGCATCAGCAATGAGAATTTTAATGTTCGCTATGATTTGTACAAGACCATACATTGCACAAGCAGTGGGAGCAGTCAGTCGATACATGGCGAATCCTGGTGGAGAGCATTGGATAGCTATGAAAAGGATTCTGTGATACATCAGAGAAACCACAGATGTTGCATTATGTTATGGAGGACCAGAGTTTACTGTTAAGGGATATGTGGATTCAGATTTTGTAGGAGACCTTGATAAAAGAAAATCTACTACTAGCTATGTGTTTACACTTACGAGAGGAGCTGTAAGCTGGGTTTCAAAACTGCAAACCGTTGTGGCTTTATCTACAACAAAAGTAGAATACATGGCAGCTACACAAGTTTACAAGGAAGCTATTTGGATACAAAGATTATTGGAGGAGCTCGGGCACAAACAACAGAAAATTTCTGTGTTTTGTGATAGTCAGAGTGCCTTGCACATTGCAAGGAATCCAACATTTCATTCCAGGACAAAACACATAGGGGTACAGTATCACTTCGTTCGAGAAGTAGTGGAAGACGGAAGTGTCGATTTGCAGAAAATCCATACCAAGGAGAACCTAGCAGATGTTTTGACCAAGCCGATAAATGATGACAAGTTTATCTGGAGTAGATCCTCTTGTGGCCTAACAGAGACGTAAGCAACATGACTATGGCGAAGCAGAAAGGATTGTGTGGAGATTGATTGGTTCTCAATCAAATCTCCAAGTGGGAGAAATGTCAAACAAAGTGGGCTTCTAGATGGTATAAAGTGGCCATCTAGATGGTCAACAACAACTTTGTTTGAAGAAGAATTTGGCAACAACAAATTTGGAATGAAGAAAAAAAAGAAAGAAGAAAATGGAAGAATAGGATGCCGCCCAAGAAAAAAAAAATTTAATAGCCAATTTTGGCTATAAATAGAGAGGCTCCCTCCTCATTTTATTCATTCCATTTTCTTAAGTTTCTCTTCTCTGTCTTGTAAAAGAGAAATAGTTATGTGAGAGATTAAGAGTTTTAATACTCTTGTGTAATTAGTGAGTGAGAGACTGGGTGTATTGGAGTTTTGGGTAGTGAGCGAAAATATTACAATACTTGTAATCTTTATTTCACTAGTATAATATTTTCCTTCTGTCTTCGCCCGTGTACGTAGGCTAAAAGCTGAACCACGTAATTTCCTGGTGTCTCTTTGTGCTTGTTCTTTATTTTTCTTCCAATTTTATTGTAGCTGCGTGTCTGCTTCACCCATCAATTTCCTAACACAGTACGATGCAAGCAGGTAAGTATTTGTAATTTTTGTAGGTAAACGATGTCGTTTGGTATAAAGTCAGTTTTACGGAGCTTTTTTTGTGTATGAAATGATTGCAGGATGTGAGATTGACATTTTATTCGAAGAAGCCCAATCACGCTGGCTGACGCCAGAGGAGATGTATTTGTATTACAAAATCATGTGAAATTAGGTCTAACGCAGGAGCCACCTCAAAAGCCACCTAGTAAGTAAGTTTCGTGTATGAAGCCAAGGTCTAGCTCTAGGTAAGGAGCAATCTTCATAGAGCTGAAGCCCTGAATTCAAGCTTCAACGTGTCCTTGAATTGATAATAACGATAAAAAGACAAATTAAACTTTGCACGAAAAATCGAATTTATTCATAAATCTCTCCTTTGGCAACTTTAACGGTTTCCTATATATTCTCACCAGCTGCATCTTTGTTTCTGTTTAATAAGAGAGTCCTTCAATTTTCCCATAAGAATGGGCATAAACGGTGTAAAAAGAAAAATGGGAGAATTGTTTCAGAAGCACATGCACGGCTCAAGGTTGGTCTTTACTAATGAGTGAAGCTATTAGCAACCCAGTTCTTTAAAACCCTTATCGTTGGATTTTTTTTAATCCAATATTATTGGATCCTTAATCCAACGTTGGGTTTATATTTGAATAATTATATATTGTAAACTGTCATATAAGATTAAACTTAATTACAAGTGATCTATTAATATTTTCGGTATTTTAGGTTTTAGTGTATTTAATAGGGTGTGGGCCTTTAATGTGTAGAGACCCAATAATATTCTAATTGTGTGATGAACATAATTAGAAAGACTTCATGAAAATAGAAAAAAGTTATCTATCTAAGTGGTTTTCCAATACTACAAAAATAAGATGAAATTGTCATGAACCTTGTTGGAAAGTTCAAAGAAGTACATATTTATTAGGTTTTTTTTTAATATAATTGTTTGAATGAAAATTAAATGGCTACAATTTTTGGCAAAAAATGAAGAACCTTTTTTTTTTATTATTTGTTAGGAGCTAGAGCCTTATTTAATTGAAAATTAAATATTTATTTATTAGTAAATTTGTTGGGAAAGCTCAAGTATATGCATATCACACAATAGATTTTTCACATTCTGAAAGTTGTATGGGAAGGTCTCATGATGTGGAAGCAAAATCCTCAAAGACACAGCAGTCGAAATATCATAATGTCATTAGTTATACATCTTCTTTCCATTATTGATCTCGTTAAAGTTCAAGGCCAAGAATTTCGTGTGTTCCAAAATGAATGAATCACATAATTCCTCCTCTTTTATGACCTGCTCGGCAAAGTTTTTAAAGAGTTAAAACAAAGTGGCTGTTGGCAGACCAAGACCTATTCAATTAAATGTCACAGTGAGTGGTACAAAACTATTTCGTAGAAGAATGGTTTTGGTGCATCGGATTGGGGGCTGCACCAATCAATATTGCAAATGGTGCTGGAGCTACAGCAATACAATAACAAACCTTATCAACACTGTGCTATTAGGGAATAAATCAGAGCCATTGATCAAATGAAGTAATATAGCTGCCATGACAGTACAAAATCTGATGTACAAATAAAGAATGCAGAATGTAATGCAAGTCTGTTGGAATTAAAAGAGCATTCTTTATACCTTGTGTTGGCTGTCTATTCTTTTTAAGCATTTTATCTAAAAGAGAAGTATTAAAGAGTTTAATAGATAAATAGTTGTCCCTACATGTAATTTCTATTAAAAAGAAGGAATATTATAAGAAAATTGAAGGGGCACTAATTGCGATTCCTTTTTTCTAAAAAAAATTAATTGAAAATCTGAAATAACGCGGTGTTCGAATTTCTATTAAATCTAAAAGCCAACAAATTGGACGGGCATTTCAAGGGTTGAATCTTCAATGAAAAAACGCATGAAATTGAAGATGGAGGCTAATTCTAGAAAATAAGAGTTGCTTATTAGAATGAAATTAGTGTAATTTGGCATTATCTGCCAATAAATCTCAAATATTTAATATATAATAATAGTTTCAGTGAAATGAAAATTATTAATTCAGTTAACTTTAGCAAAACATAAAAGGTTTCATTCGAGATGGATGTTAAACGTTTCATTAAAGCTGAAGGTTTCAGTGGAGGGGATGTCAGTTAGCAAGTTTACACAGAATTACAACTACAATAAATATCAGCCGTTGGATGGGTATTTGCTAATAGACAAGGATCGGGATAAGTTGCCCGCGGGGTAACGTTGCCGGATCCCATAAAAAATTTGTTATTTCTAATAGAATAACAAATTATTATGAAAAAAATAAAGAGCCCTTCCGGCCCCCGAAAATAAGATGAAATTGTCGCAAGCCTTCCCGGAAGGATCAAAGAAAGCTTTTAGTAATTACTCTTTTTTTTTTCAAATTTTAATTGACATTGAATGGTAATTAAAAGGTACTTGACTTTCGACTAAAATGTGGACAAGTATGACTAAAATGTGGACAAGTATCAAAAGGCATTGAATTTTAAGCTAAATATATGATTTGCAAAATGCGGTACGAACACCTGCATTTTTCTATTTGCTTTACCAATTCTCAGTCAAAGTAACGTGAGATCAACGCGCCTAATCAACATTTGCTTATGTCTTTAATTTTGTTCATATTTATTTTTGCAAATTCAAGAAGATACCATAAGTGTTAAAAAGTATTGATAAGGGTACCCACATTTTCATTTTTGTTATGATCTAGAGTCTTATTTAAGTTGGCATTTGTGTCCTTATTGAATTATAATTCCCAAACTAAACTCTACTTTAATTGAAAAACTTCTTCATTAGTTATTTTCCTAAAATTCCATGAATAGTACCAGCGATAAATGCTGTGAACAATACCTGCACAACTATTCATGAAATTTTAATCTTTATATTCTCTATTCATCTCAATTTATTGTTAGAAATATTTTGTAAATTGGGCTCTTTGGGAGAAAGGACCATTTGCAGTAATGATGAAATTTCACATCAAGAGTTGCAGACAAGAAGATGAGTGATGATTATTATGCAAGTTTGATTAAATTGATTCAACTGAGGTAATAAGAGAAAGTCTGAAATTATGAAGGAATATAATAGGTTGTAATCTTTCTATATTTATAATTAGACATAGCCTACATTTTAAAAATTCTGTGTCCTTTATTTTTCATAAGTTTTTATTACTTGCAATTAAATTAATTAGTTTAAGGTACTTGAAAGAAAGAGGTGCTATTTCGTAAAGATGAGATGCTCCATTCAACATGTTCCATCAGACAATGACCCCACATTATGCGTTTTAGTGGATAAACTATCCTAATCTATTTATTTTTCTGTTGAATTTGGTGTGTATGTCAACTTGGGATTGTTTTTTAGGGTACAAATTAATACAGAATTTTATTGCTTGCAAATTGGGATGTGAAACAATTATGTTTTTGAATTAGTTTAAACTCTCTGACAAACTCTTTGCTACAAGGGTTAATTTTGAGCCTTCATTTAATCCTGTTAAAAGTTCCATTTGGTCATTCTTCTTTGCCTTTGGTCTACTGTATTACATATTTTTCAAGGAATCAGTTTACAAATGTTGGCCATATGGAACAATGTTGCTACGTATATTAGCTAACTTCAGAGCTTCCCTAAACTTTACTGCCACATCAGCCAAGTTAACTGCATTTTTCATTTTATTGGTTCTTCATTATTGAAGTTTAGTTTCTTTTGACTCCAAAGTGTAAATTGCCTGTGTCTTTCGCAGCATTTCATTTGATTTTCCGCTTGATCTTTTCTTTCCACTTGCATTTTCTCTGTTGTCTTTCCCTGATATATCGATTGACTTCATGGATTTAACGATCTAAAGATTACAAGAATGTTAAAAACTTCACATAGAACGATTTAAAACGAACAAATGTCTCCGTAATCGTTCTCCAAAGTCACGAAGTGATCCATGAAGTCATTGGACGGATCCAGCATAGGATTAGTTGGGGCACGGTCTCAACTGAATTTTGAATTTTTTTAAACCAAAAATGTAACTTTTTAAATTATTTTTGAGTTGGTATGATGCTAGGGTGTCGGTATCTCATTATATAATTTTTTTTTTTGTCTTGGATATTTAATGAAGCGGGGACAACACCAAAACATTTAATATGTTTTTTCCTTCTCATTATTTGTTTAAAAATTGGGGAAAATGACACCTACACCACCAAGGTCTAGAGAAATCATCATAAAGACTCCCAAATTTTGAACGAGGGACATTAAGATCTCCTTTTGACTATAACCTTTAGCCCTGTAAACCTAAAAAAGTTGACCCCAAAATTTTATAATAAATAGAAATATGACAATTAAATAAATACAATAATATATACATTTTGAAATAATTTTAATATTTAAAAAAATATTTTAATATTTTACAATATATTAGACCTATTTTTATTATATTAAAGTAATATTTAATAATAAATAGAAACATAATATTAAAATAAATAAATTACAATTATTTTGAATATTAAGTAAAAAATAATTTTAATATTATTTATAGGAAGAATTTCGTTAATTGTAAAATCCATTTAGCCCAAAGATTTATTTAAAATCACTATAATAAATATCAATATATTATTAAAACAAATAGAACAATTTAAAAATTTAATATTATTTTAAATGTTAAAAATAATTTAACATTATTAGTCTACTAGACATATTATATTATTTATGTTAAGTTTGTTAATTAAAAAATTGACTTTAATGGAAAGGATATTATGGTAAAAAAGGAATCTTTGTGTCCTTTTTTAAAAACTTAGAGGTCTTTATGATTATTTCCTCATACTTTGAGGGGTGTAGGTGTCTTTCTTTCTTAAAAATTATTTTATTTTTATTTTTAATACCAATTGTTATCCACCCAGTTTGCTTGAGAATAATCCGGTGCATGTTTTTAATATTTTAAAGTAAGTAGTTTTTCTCTATAAACTATTTTTGTTACCGCTCATCTTTTAACGATAAATAAATAAATAAAAAGCCTAGACCAGTCCTTGCCAAGCAACAATTTTGCTCGGATCAATATGAGAAATAAGTACGGAAAGTCAAAAGCTAGTATTACCTTGAAAAAAGAAAATTGAAAAAGAAAAGAGTTGGATAAAAAAGCCGCGAGTAGTGCTACTTTATTTTAAATTTGTCGGGAAATATCAAATATACACTTTGACCTTTTTAGCTGGCATTCCCTATTTTCTTTCTCCATTTGAAATGAAAAGTCAACAAAGCTGCATCTTCTGTGAAATCGGAGAAAAACTTGCCGTCCCCTGCGTTTGAAAAATGTGAAACTTCCAGGAAGATTACGAGCATTAATATATTCCACAGTGCTTTGATTCAATTAATGTTTTATATGATCAAAATCTCTCTAATCAATTGAACTGTTTCTGTTATGACCTCGGGTACCAGTACCACAATTAACAGATAAATTTAATGGATCATGCTACCTTATGTAAGACAGTCCTTGTAAAATAGGGTGCCTGCTCCACTTAGACCGACCTCCAATTAATCCATTTGGCTTAACTTAAATGTACCTTTGTAAGGCAGCCGAGCCCAAATTTAAATAAATCATGTATTCAAGAAGAAGCATTAAAAACATGTAGCATTAAAAAGATAATAAATAACTCTATACATTTTGGTCTGTGGAAGTGGTGTAAATAGTGTATTTATTGAAAAAATGTGTTGAAAAATCTAAAGTCATATATTGATGTACATGTGAGTTGTTAACAGACACTTTGTAGTTAATTAGATGACTGTGACTTGAGATGTGAATTTACAAATGTAAATTTATGAGGAAAAAGAAAATTTTTGGTCAAAATCTTTGAGCAATTGTTGATTTTGACTTGCCAGAGAAAGACACGTCGAATTTTCCGGGAAATATTTTACCTTTTTCTCATTTGCCTCACAGTAGTCGGTCTTCAATAGTAGTGAAACATCCATACGTCATACACGCATTTCATTCTATTAATTAGGTATTATCACATCCTACATTATTATTTCAACTTGCATTGTCCGAATAATTAATAGGAATCTTTATTGAAATTATTATATCAATTATAGAAAAGAGACAGAAAAAAAATTTCACAGTAGTACAAAGATAAGATGAAATCACAAGCCAACTTTCGGGGTGGGGGGGGAAACACTCAAGTAAATGTCACAAGTATAGAAGGCACTGATGAGGTTTCAACATTTTAAAAAAAAATCTTTTTATTAAAATTTTGGCCAAAGTTCAAGTAACTATTTTCAGTTAACTTAAGGTAATATAATAACAATAGTAGTGATGATGATGATGATGATACGGGATCAACATCAACATAAAATTTATTGGTGCCCGTCAATATTAATTTTCTTATCTCTTCAGTAAATGATTTACATATTTATTTGCATCTAGTTACGTTATTAAAAGTTATGAGACATGACTAACAATTGATACAAGACTTACATAATCTAAAGAAAAGGGGATAAGTGTGTATGAAAATAAATATAAGAGATTAAATAAAAAGAAAATACTGGTGGATTTCGAAAAGGAAAAACAAATTAAATTTTGAATTTTGTTTCAAGATAGTTTCCAGCATACATATTTATTATATGGTAACTCTTTTTTCTCTGTGTTCTAATTTCAAACTACAGTCAGCAAGTTAAACTGTTATTTTAGGCATCTTCATTGAAATTATTGCATCTATACTTTACGAAAGGCTAAAAAGTTCTCTCTCAATACTACAAAAATCAGATGAAAATTGTCACGAAACACCGTGGAAGGTTCAGAGAAAATATTTAGTAGTGATTTCTTCTAGTTAAATTTAATTGGTTGAATGCCAAAAAAAAAAAAAAAGTATACAACTTTTGTCCAAAATTCTTGTAGATACTGTTAATATCAAAAGGTGAAAATAAAATTTGCATTTTGCATTATTTCGTTATTTGTTTAAACGAACATGGCTTTTTATTTTATTTTATTTTTAAAAAAAAACTATATCACAAAACTTCCCGCAGGTTTTAAGGAAGTATCTTATAAGGATCCAACGACGGTACAACCGTGATACCGTATCACGTTTTTTGTTTATATTCGGACAAGCCGTTGGATGAAATGTGAGTCCATCTAACGGTTCAAAATAGATATCGAATAAGTGAGGTAACGATCGGCAACCGTTGAAGGTGGTAAACTTGCATTGGGTAACAACGGTTGTATTTTAGATTTTCGAAAACAAATTAGGGTTCGATTGATTTGTGTTGATGTGGAAATCAATCGAAGGAGATAGGTATTTGTTGGGGAGAAAACATTTGATGAATCGTATATGAACATGGGTTGTGAAACATTGTAATCCGATCGTTAATTTGTTTCTGAATCGAATGCGTGTTGAGTTTATACCTAGTGTGCAGAGAACGAAATTGAAAGGTGAAAATCGCAATTTCAGTTGCAAATGAAGGAGGGGAAGTCCTGGATGAATGTCACTGTTGCGAAATGGTGCCTGAGCGTTGCGAAATCGAGGGTGAATTTGTGATGGTAGCAGGACCTGCGACGCATAGGGAGCGGTAGTGAAAGCTTACGAAACAGGCATATCTGCAGACAGATTTTGCCATTTTTCCCATCTCTGATGCATTCATCAAATAACAAGCCACCAAATGTACATAATTACACATCTGCAACATGCACAGCCTGTCAATTTTCACTCTTTCAGATAAAAAAAAACTCAAACCACTGCAGATCACTGGACTATCAAAATATGTTCCTATGTTTAACCTCAATATACATCTTTTAATTACTTCCAATATCATACTAATTAACATTATGGCTTACCATGTGCTTATCCCATTGCTCAAACCCCTTTGATCATTTCAAGTCCAACTTTTCTTCGCCACCATTTTCCCCCTCCCAATCAAATCTTTTTTACCAGTAATCCATGACGCAATATCCACTTTACACTCAATCATAAATCTATAACCTACATCACCAGACCAACCAAATGCTTTTCTCAGATTTCGTCCACATTTACAAACTTCGCATAAAATGACAATATCGCTGCAACGCCTACAACCAACCCACTTGTATAATACAAACAAAACCAACTTCAGTGATCCACAATAATATGAAATAACAACAATCCTTCCACTCACACAAACCCCAATTTCATATTATTCCGTCAATCGTCAAAATAAAAAAAATTACCTCGTCTTCACCCAAAAATCCTTATATCTCCTGTACACTATACGTAATCCATATTCCACCTTTTTCCAGAACACAAATCTTCCTTTTTCATAATCTTTTGTTTCCTGTGGGATCGATAACTGGAACCCCTTTAATCCAAATAAAATTATTTCCTATTTTTTCACGGAATTTTGTCCTTTCCCCGATGTCCGTTACTTAACGATTATTTTACCTTTTCCTAACCGACATCCCCGGTTTCAATAAACACATATATTGGCTAATTTCAACTGTTAGATGCACTAATTTTTCATCCAACGGATTGTCTGAATACAAACAAAAACCATGATACGGTATCATGGTTGCACGATAGGCGAGTCCATCTTATAATGCATCTTTATATACAGGGTCAGGCTATGTGCCCCACAGACACTATACCCTCACTTTTTGTCTTTTGTTATTGGCAAATTGTAGTTAGCTCCTTACTCTTTCTTTTATTTACATTTTCACTCTAATGTAATGAAAAATTATAGTTAGCTCGTTTCTCTAACCCCTAAAATTACTCTTCAAAGTTCAAATGCATTTTCATCTAAAATTTTTTATTCCCAAACTATCCTCATATAATGAATATATTTATGAATTCAAATAGTCTTATCCTTTAATTTTAGTTTTCACCCATTAAAGTTATTTCATCATGTACAAAATTTAATTCTCTAAGATAATAAAATCTAAAAAATCTATTTTATAATGGGTGTTTAGGAAGTGAGAAAATGAAGGAAAATGGGGGAAATGAGAGAGAGAGGAGAGAGAAAAAAAGAGAAAAGAAAAGAGTAACGATTAAAAATTAAAATAATGTTAGTGAGTATTGTCTCATGGCATATGCAAATGCAATTGCACCTAGAAATTATAGCTTTAAATTCTTCATGTTTAGAAGCGGCTAAAAGGTTTAGTGGTTTAAATAGAAAGTTTTGAGCAATTTATTTGTAATCATGACAATAAAATTACCAGTGATTGTATGCAAATTTTGTTTTAACTTATAATGATTAGAACCTAAATGAGAAAAACATTTTTGGAACCAATCATGATGGTAATTAATCTTTTTTTGCCTTAATTATAATAACGGTATAATCAAATTCTATATGATCAAGGTGGTTAATGGTTAAATAAATAAAAAAATTTAATAGATGAGGATGAACTAATCACATTTCAAAATATTGAGAGTATAGTGACACATGTTAAAATATTTAGTGTGCAGTCAATTTTATCCTATGCTAAATAGTGATTATTAAATAATACATATATCTATTATATATTAAATAATTAATATATATTAATGCAAATTTTAAAATAAGTTATAAAAAAGTCAAACTAGGTAATGGACCTAAGTGTAAAAGTTTAAAACAATTTAGAGTTATGTGTCAAAATATTGAAACTTTATCATTTTTTAACGAGCAAGCAAACAATAAGGATTGTAGAGTTAATAACCTATTAAATCTATCTAAGCCATTGAAATACTTTTATATTAAATTTGATAGTTCATAATAGCTGATAAGAAAATGAAAAAAAAGTGGGGGTATGGTGTCGCAGGGGCACCATAGCCTCACCCCTTTATATAATATAACCTCCACAGACCACAGTCAAATTAAATTATTTTCACATCCCAAATTTTCTCATCTGATTAAATGCAAATCTCTCATCTACTGACCTGTTATGATGTTTTTCTGAGTTTCAGAGGAGAGAACATCCGTGAAAACTTTACTAGCCTTCTTCATTATGTTTTTGTCGAACTAAAACTTTCATTGATTCATTTGAAGGATCAAGCATCTCAATTATCATTTTCTCAACTTGTTGTAGGCAACTAGTTCAATAATTTATCGTCAGAGGGGCCCAACATCTCCCACTCACTTTCTCTATCTTTTCCTTGTCCGACACGATCTCTCTATTCTCTCTGTCTCAGAGCCACTCTCCAAATACATTTTTGAAATCTCACAACCTCCTCTCTCTCTCTCTAATTCTCTTTCCACATCTCATTCAATAATGGGGTCGCGACTCTTGCGCTGCTCCGCGAAACATGAGATCAATCCCCTTTTTCTCCACCTCCTGATCCTCTCCGTCGCCCACGCGCTTCCCCTCTCGTTCGCCTAACGCAGCCCCGAGCCCCCTGGCGCCGTCGACCCCCACGCCAACATGAAATTCAGCCATTTAATCGCCATAATAATCGTCGTGTTGATTTCGGCTCTCTTCTTCATGGGCTTCTTCTACATCTACATCCACCACTGCTCCCACTCCAACAACTCCATCGACTGCCCCGGAGTTACGGCTTCTTCTTCTTCTTGTCCATCTCGAAACGATAAGAAGATGTATGATGTTTTCCTGAGTTTCAGAGGAGAGGACACCCGTGACAACTTTACTAGCCATCTTCATCATGTTTTGTCTCTGAAAAGTATTAAAACTTTCATTGATGACCAACTTATCAGAGGAGATAACATTTCACAGTCTCTTCTTGGTACAATTGAAGCATCATGCATCGCAATTATCATCTTCTCGGAAAGGTATGCTTCTTCCAGATGGTGTCTCGATGAACTTCCTCAATTGCATGCACAATCATGGACAAATTGTGATGCCAGTTTTCTATCGTGTTGATCCATCACATGTGAGAAAGCAAAGCCATTCTTTTGGAAGGCATTTTAGTAGGCTTCGAAAACGTTTTCCAGAGAAGATGAAAAGATGGAAGAATGCTTTGACCGAAGCAGCCGATCTCTCTGGCTTTGATTCGAATGTCATTAGGTACAGTAATTTTCTATCTAATTCTTAGCATTAGTCTAGTACAAGTAATAATATATGACATTAACTATGAAAATGAGTTTAAATATTTATCAGTAATATATTAATTAAATCATTCTTAATTATGGGGATTAGGTTATTTTCTTGCACATTTGAATAGCTTTCCAATTATTTTATTTGATGAAATTGTTCTGCACATTATATTAATTAGCTATTTTATATTGCAACAAATTAAAAACACACGATTCTCTGTCTTGTTTACATATATTGAACTATGTAATTGCTGTTATTTTTTCACTAGGCCTGAATCTAAACTTATTGAGGAAATTGCCAATGACGTTTTGAAGAGGCTAGATGCGACTTTTCAAAGTAAAAACAAAGGCTTGGTTGGAGTTGAATGCTCCATTGAAGAAATTGAATCATTATTATGCATTGGGTCTGAGGGTGTTTGCAAACTAAGGATTTGGGGCATCGGTGGTATAAGCAAGATAACAATCGCCGGTGCTGTTTTTAACAAAATCTCTAGGCATTTTGAAGGTTCTTACTTTGCGCTTAATGTTAGAGAAGCAGAAGAAACTGGCGGAATAAAGGACTTACAAAAGAAACTTCTGTCCGAGTTATCAAAGGATGGAAATATGAGAAACATCGAGTCTCAACTCAACAGACTTGCTCGCAAGAAGGTTCGAATTGTTTTTGATGATGTGAGTCATCGAACATAAATAGAGTCATTAATTGGATGCCTTGATGCGTTAGCTTCAGGGAGTCGAGTAATAATAACAACAAGAGATAAACAAGTCCTTAAAAATTGTTGGGCCAATAAAAAATATCGGATGAAGGAATTAGTATATGCTGATGCTCATAAGCTTTTCTGTCAGTGGGCTTTTGGAGGAGACCATCTAGATGCAAGTCATATAGAGCTCACAGACAAGGCAATCAAATATGCACAGGGAGTTCCTTTAGCTCTTAAAGTTTTGGGTTGCTATCTATGCGGAAGGAGCAAAGAGGTATGGGAAAGTGCAATGAGAAAACTAGAAATAATTCCTCATGTGGAAATCGAGGAGGTGTTAAAAATAAGTTATGATAGCTTGGATGACTCTCAGAAGAATGTTTTTCTAGATATTGCATGTTTCTTGGAAGGAGAGCATAGAGATGAGGTGATAAGCATTTTTGATGCCAGTGGGTTCGAAGCTAAAATAGAGTGAAGTGTTCTTGAAGGTAAGTCTCTCATAAATTTAGACTTATTTTACCGGATAAGAATGCATGACTTGCTACGAGATATGGGAAGAGAAATTGTTCGAAAAGAGTCTATCAATCATCCAGGAAAGCGAAATCGATTGTGGCATCACAAGGATATTTATCAAGTTTTGAAGAAAAATACGGTGAGCAACAATAGATTCTTCACTATATCTTATTTGTGTTACATTTATAGTAGTAGTTTATCTGAATTTTTCTTTTTGAATAAGAATATAATTAATACAGCTTAAAATTAATTGAAGAATAATATTAAAAAATTGGTAAAATAAAATAGCTAGATCCGATGTTTCCCCCACTCAATTTGCAACATGCCTCTATTGGGCTAAGTTCAAAATCCCCCAGCAAACTAGCGCTTTGGGAGATAGATCAAAAAAAAAAAAAAAACAAACACCTCAACCTTTTTCACTGAAAAAAAAAAAATTGCACTTCCTTTTCAACTCAAGCTTTGCCCCTATCCTTATTTTCACTAAAAAAACATGATTGAATTAATTTTAGAGTTTACATATTAAGCATTTTCTTGAATTTTCTATTTTACAATTCCTAATAA
Organism: Citrus sinensis; assembly: GCF_022201045.2. NCBI lineage: Eukaryota > Viridiplantae > Streptophyta > Magnoliopsida > Sapindales > Rutaceae > Citrus > Citrus sinensis. Next base: position 29,840,183 of record NC_068558.1, on the reverse strand, counting down.
ATTTACCCAAGTAGTTATTATAAAGTGATTGTAATATTTCTGTTTGGGTTTGACGGCTTAAAAATAATTGTTTATTTGTTTGCTTCAATTATATTCCAACTTATGATCTCCTATTTGATTGTTAGGGAACTGAAGCAATCGAGGGTATCTCCTTGGATATGAATAAAGTCAATAGAGAGATACACATGAATTCCTATGCTTTCTCAAAGATGCCTAAATTGAGATTCTTGAGATTCTATGGAGATAAGAACAAATGTATGGTGTCTCATTTGGAGGGTGTGCCATTTGCTGAAGTGAGGCACCTCGAGTGGCCTCAATGTCCTTTGAAAACTTTGAATATATGTGCGGAGAAACTTGTTTCACTTAAAATGCCTTGCACTAAAGTTGAACAACTTTGGGATGATGTTCAGGTACATATTTATTCGAAATTCTTTCAGTATTAAATTCTAAATACAATTGATGCTATTATTAATATATGTGATGGCATCTGTTTATTTATAAAGATAATAATAATTTTTTTTTGGGGTGGGGGCGGCGCGGGGGGAGGGGGTGTGGTGTGGGGGCGCAGAATCTTGTTAACTTAAAAGAGATAGACCTCCATTCTTCACGATCGTTAAGGAAACTCCCAGACTTTTCACAGGCTGAAAATTTTCTAAGGTTAGACAGCTGTTTAAGTTTGACGGTGACTCACTCATCAATTCAATATCTAAATAAGCTTGAAGTCCTTAGTCTACACCGCCGCGAAAGCCTGAGGAGTCTTCCAACTAGCATTCATTCCAAATGTCTCAAGGAACTTCATTTTTCGGGTTGCTCAAATTTGAAGAACTTCTAAGAGATCTCATCCGCTCATATAGATGAATTTGGTTTTGTAAAAATTAAAATTGAAGAACTGCCCTCATCCATCGAGTGCCTATCCAAACTCAAAACACTATATGTTAAGGAGTGTTCGAGGCTTGAGAACATCCCGAGTAGCATATTTAAGCTGCAGCGTCTTAATTATTTTGAAATCTCTAGTTGTTCAAATTTGAAGAGGTTTCTAGAGATTCCATCTTGTAATACAGATGGAATTAGAATCGAGCGACCATCCTTATCAACGTTAATACTGGAGAACTGTCAAGTCTTGAGAGTCTCCCTAGCAGCCTGTGTATGTTCAAATCTCTTACTTCTCTTGAAATCCATCATTGCCCAAATCTTGAGAGATTGCCGGATGAAATTGGAAATTTATGGTATGTTTACTTCATGGAATGGAGAATGGGAATGAAGGAATAAGAATAAAACCTATGTTTACTTGGCAAAATGTAATTTGGGAACGAGAATAAAATGTGTGGGTCCTACACAATTTGGGAATAAGGAATGGGAATTCCATTCTCATGGGGGGTTGGGAATGAAAATGAGGGAATGAGAATGAAATATATGTTTATTTTTGTATCCCTCTAATGTTTTCATATTTCCCAAATTACCCTCATTCAAATCACAATTAATTTTATTAACTTTATTATTTTAGTTATTATTAATTGTTGTTATTATTATTATTATTATTATTATTATTAATATTATCATTATTAACAATAAAAATAATAATAAAAATAAAAATTAATAAAAATAATTAATTCATCATTATTAACAATATTATCATTATTGTTGTTAATAAGAATAATAATAATAATAATAATAACAACAACAACAATAATGATAATAACTAAAATAATAAAGTTAATAAAATTTAATAATATTAATAATAATAAATGTTAATAATGATAATATTAATAAAAATAAAAATAATTAATAATAACTAAAATAATAAAGTTAATAAAATTTAATAATAATAATCTTATTATTTTATTTATTATTAATTATTGTTATTATTATTTTTAATAATAATAACAACAACAATAACAACAACAACAATAATAATGATAATATTGTTAATAATGATAAATTATTTATTTTTATTAATTATTAATACTATGAGTATTTTGGTAAATTAATTCTCATTCTCATTCCTCGTTCCCATTTATTTTGGCAAGTAAATACATCGATGGCATTCCAGCACATTTCCATTCCCATTTATTTTTGTCAAGTAAATATTAGAATCTTATTCTCATTCCTTATTTTCATTCCAGCTCATTTCCATTCCATGAAGTAAACGCACCATTAGAAGTCTTAGAGAAGTTGAGCTTTGAAGGAACTGTTCAAGTCTTCAGCGCCTCCCAAGCAGCCTATGTACGTTCAAAACTCCAATAACTTTTGAAATCATTGATTGCAAAATGCTCGAGAGATTGCCTGATGAACTTGAAAATTTAGAATACTTGACAGTTAAAGGAACAACAATAAGAGAACTACCAGAAAGCCTTGGTCGGTTATCTTGGGTAAAAAGGTTGATTCTAAGTAACAATAGCAATTTGGAGAGAATACCGGAAAGCATCAGACATCTTTCTAAGTTGACATTTCTCTTTATAAGCCATTGTGAGAGGCTTCAAACGTTACCGGAGCTTCCATGCAATCTAGGACTTCTGAGTGCAAGGAATTGCACATCTCTGGAAAAATTACCTGCTGGTTTATCATCAATGTCATCCGTTTTATATGTTAACTTGTGCAATTTTTTGAAATTGGACCCGAATGAGCTCAGTGAAATCGTCAAAGATGGGTGGATGAAGCATGTGTGTCTCTTAACTCACTCCTTTCATTCTATTTTCTTTTTCTTTTTACTTTAATTAAAATTAAAATTACTTTTAAAATTCATAATTTTTTTATTTTTGGGTTGCAGTCGTTATATGAAGAAAGAGGGATAAAGAAAAGTATGTATTTCCCTGGGAATGAAATTCCAAAGTGGTTTAGGCATCAAAGTATGGGATCTTCTGCAACCTTAAAGACGCGACCACCACGACCAGCAGGCTATAACAAATTAATCAGCTTTGCTTTTTGCGCTGTTGTAGTGTTTCCAGCATTTCTAAAGTACTTTAGGCATAAAAGTGGAGAGGATGACTGGGACGGCAACGTCTATGCAGTGTGCTGTGATTGGAAACGCAAATCCGAAGGACATCTTTACTCTTGGTTTTTGGGGAAAATTAGTTATGTTGAGTCAGATCACGTGTTTTTGGGATGCAATTCATTCGGTGGTGAGTATTTTGGTCCGAATTATGATGAGTTCTCTTTCCGCATTCATTGTTCCTTTCATTTTCCTCCATATCTGGAACGTGGCGAAGTGAAAAAATGTGGGATTCATTTTGTGTACGCTCAAGATTCTGCAGACCACATCCTAAAAGACTGAAATATTGTTGAACTCCATAGCAGCTGCTACTTTTTGGCAAGAAAATCGTTCTGTAGACCTTGTTTTCGTCTTCTTTTCATATATGCGTTTTTCGATGCATTCATTTATGTAATATTTATAAACTGTTTGTTATTGGATGGATTAATCAATAAATTCAAAATAAATGGTAATTAATTGAGGATGCACATTTATGAATTCCTTTTGTTTTGTCTTTAATTTGTGTTCAGTTTATGTCTGATCCCAGAAGTGACATATGCATGTAATAACTAATAACATAATCTCACATTTGAAATTACAAAATAAACGCTTATTATGATTATTTTTGTTATACTTACTTTTTTCTGTTTTCAATAATCTCACGTTTGAAATTAAAAAAACAAGCGCGCATAAGAATAAAATTGTTTTGCTAAGTCTTGAGATTTGAATTTGAAATAAATTTACTCTTGAGGATTAAATTTATCTTGTTTTAAATTATTACTAATTAGGTATGAGAAGGTGTATGATGTTGTGAAAATTATTATTCCTGTGAGTAGTGACAGCAAGACAGCAAAGTACCTATTATACTTGTGATAAAATTACAGGCTCAGTTTAACATATCAAATACCAAATTTTAAAAATTACAAACAATAACAAATAGACATCAGTTCCAATGATCATGCTAATGCTACGATGAAATGATAGATCTTCTTTTAGTTTCCTGCACATCAAAACTCTCTAATTGGCGTGTTATTTTTTCATGAAATTTCTAACATCTATTAATAATTTCTTAATGTTACTGAAAAGTTTGTAGTTCATGGGATGATACCCGAAGAGTTTTGGCTGATCTAACTCTATCAAGTTGGTAATTGCTTTTCGTAACTATATCTTCAGCACTCGAAACCTTTTATCGCTTTTCCAAGTTGATTTCAGTCATTATTTGTTAGTAAGTCTACGCGGATGAAGTTGATAGAAGCGTCAGGTTATGTGGTGGTGTTAGAATTACCAGAAAACATTGTTGTATAGGTTCCGTCGTGACATTCTCATGCGCTATATAAATCATCATTGTTTTGCAGGTGCTTTAGGACATTCTTTAGTGGAGTCTGGATCGGCTAGGCAGGGTGCCTCAGAGGCAAGAGTCAAGATGAAAAGAAATATATCTACGGCTACATAAGGTAGGAAATTTTATTATTTTTAAGTCTTCTATCTCTTTTAACTTCATTAGTCTAACATCCTGTTGAACCTAAGCATGATTCATTTCACAGAGTTTTGACCTGCTATGTGCCCAAAATGAACTCCTTGGTAGCGTTTTTTATATTGAAGATTCTATAGCTCAAGTTCTGTGGCTGTGCAGTTAGGCACAAGCAACGATAGACTTGGAAGTAATTTTTGCTGAACAAGAGACTGAGGAACCATTTTGTAGTTTGCCGATTTGATAGTGCAATGCCATAAAGCAATTTACCTGGCATGGCTTTACAAATGGATTGCAGAATTATTCAAGGTGTTCTGCATCTTTCATTATTGAACCACTGAACTATTCACTTTTGTCAATGTTTCTATGTGTTGGTCTGCTTTAAATTTTAATGGACGGAAAAATGTGGGTCATTGTGTTTTTCTATGTCGTATGGAGGTAGATCACAAGTTATAGCAATAATCTTTTCTTATGGCCCCCCAGCACTTGTGTAGGTTAGTTACATGTTGAGCGCAATGATGCTATTTTACCAGTCATAAGTCCTGCAACCCAAGCACCTGAAATTGCTTCATCTCAAGCTCTTAGAATTGCCAAGGAGTTTTGTGGAGACGATAATCGGCTTAGACGTTTTATTTCTTTCGAAGATAATTTTGTTGGTACATTGTGGATTTCTAACCCAAGGTGTATTAAGCTTGTTTTTCATAAGCTTCAGTACACTAGACATTCTTTGCAGTGCTCTTCAAATGACAGGACGTTTATTGGGATCTTACTTTATTGATGACACGGGTTCCGGAGCAGTTGGTGCAATAAGTAAAATTGATCTTATGTAGGGGTGGCAATATGGATCGGGATTTATTTATTTGATTCGATTTGATTCGATGCGAATTAAATGGGTTTGGGTTTGAAAAAATTGATTTGCTAAATAAATGAGTGAATTCGATTTGGTTCGCTAATTAAATGAATCGAATTTGGGTTTGAAGATATTGATTCGTTTATTCGTTTAATAAATGGATCATAAACAAATCGAATACAAGTCAATTCGTTTATTATTTGTTTAATTAAATTACTTTATTGTCCTTAAATTTATTTGATTTTTTTTAAATTTGAAGGTTAATATTGTAATTTGGATGACTGTATATTTAATCATAGAATATGATTTGGGTTATCCATATTTTGTTGTAGGATATTAAATTTGTGGTTTTTTTATATTTTATTTTGCTTAATTTTCTTTATTTATTATATTTTTGTAAACAATTTGTAAACGAATTCTGATTCGATTCAATTCGTTATGGATTCATAATAGAATAAATGAATAATAAATGAATCTAGATTCGATTCGATTCGTTTATTAATTCTACTAAATGAATTAAACGAATCGAACCGAATATTCGTTTAATAAATGAATTGAATCCGAATCCTGAAATTTCAATTCGTTTAATAAATTATTTGAATCCGAATTAGCAGAATTTTGACCCAATTCGTTTACAATTCAATTCAAATTCAATTCGTTTATTCATTTTTCCACCCCCTAAATTCTCATGCAAGCTAGAAAGTTCCGCCTTCTGTGGAGGCTCTCCTATTAAATGAAGGTCATCCAAAAGGCACGCAACCCGAATCAAAGAGCTCCTTATAAATTGTATGGAGGGTAAAGTGTGAAAGTCTCATGTCCATATTGACTCGCACTCATAGCAAGTTAGGCAGAATAGCTTGGTAGATGCTCTGGCTCAACAGATTTGTGTGTATGAAAGTTCAGGTTCTAAACCTCTTTCATAGGTTAGAAAGAAGAGATGAGGTGATAAGGTCTTTTTATGCTAGTGGCTTCCAAGTGAAAATAGAATTAATACTGCATTTGCTAAACTGGAATCAGAATGAGCTGTAATCGAAATAAACATGAATGAAAATGGGCTGGAATGGGAATAGGGAATGAGAATCAGAATAGGTTGTTTACGTGAACTGTAGGAATCGAAATCGGAATGAGCTAGATTGCCATAAATGTGTTTACTTTGTCTTACAATTGGAATTAGAATGAGTTAGATTGTAAAACATTACTAAAAAGTACTTAATGAATTATTGCCATAATTATTATTTTATGTTTTAATTATAGTGATAATTTATTCAAAAATTATTATTATTATTAATTATTGTCAATAATCTATTGATCTATTAATTAATTATAAAAATTATTAATTAATTAATTATAATAATTATATTAACGATTATTATAAAATATATTAATTAATATATTAATATTACCTATTTAATTATAATAATATATTAATTATTGTGCTTATTTATTCAAAAAATATAATTGTTAATATATTGTTGTTAATAATTTATTAATATATTAATTAATGTAATAATTATATTAATGAATTAATAATAATAATATGAATTAATTATAATTATAATAATATGAATTAATTATAATAATAAAAATATATTAATTATTGCGATTATTTATTCAAAAGCTATAATTATTAATATATTATTGTTAATAATGTATTAATATATTAATTAATAGTAATAATTATATATATTAATTAATAATAATAATATATGAATCAATTATAATAATTATATTAATGATTATTATTAATAAATATAGTTTTTATATTAATTAATAGTAATAATTATTTCAATTAATTAATGTAATATATGAATTAGTTATAATAACTATATTAATAATTATTATAATAGTATAGTAATTAATTAATTACTAACAATATATTAATTATTGTGATTATTTATTCAAAAATTACAATTATTAATAATTCTTGTTAATAATGTATCAATATACTAATGAACTACAATATACTAATTAATTAATTATAATAATATATTAATTAATTATATATTTGGCTTTTTTATTTTTGATTTAAAGGAGGGCATTTTAGGAATATTTAAATATTAATGGGGGCAAAATGGGAACTCTAGGGCATGGGAATCAATCTCCCATTCTCCATTCCCAAATAGTGGTGGGCCCCACGATTCCGAATATGATTCTTGTTCTATTTTTGTGAAGTAAATGCCGTCAATCATTCCAATTCCGGATTCCGATTCCCCAATTCGGGAAGTAAACGCAGCATAAGTGTTCTTAAGGGTAAGTGTTGTGCAAATTTTATTGAACTCGCAAGCACGCGAATCTATTGTAGAATAGATTAATGGCGACGAGTGTCGATTCCATGAGGAGGTGGATTTTAATTATGTGTAGAATTAATTTTCTAAGTGGGTGGTTGTATTTAAGTTGAAAGTGATTTAAACTATCCTAGAATTTAAATAGGAATGACGAAATTAAATTAAAATGGAAACTATTATAATGGACGCACTTGGGTATTTGGATCAGCATCAACATGCTCCATGGGCTAAATATTCCTTATTAATGCCAATTAAATCATGAGGGGGATTTCCACTCCTCATGAGCCACACTCTAATCAATATGGTGCTAAGAGCTTATCGTGTCAAATAGTAATAACCTTGTACTAGGGAGCTGGTTAAACCAGTGCGGTATCTAAACAAGATTATTACTATCTGTCGATGAAATGTCAAAACATCCACAAAAATTAGAGGGAAAGAGAAAATAAATTTACCAAATAAAGCTCATGGAATATGTTGAGACTTCACCTTCAACCCAAACTTGAAAGAAAATTAGCTACTCGTAATTGAACTAGGGGTAAAATGAAAATTTATTAAAATACATAGAAAATACAAGATGGAGAAGGAATTATAGAAAATGAAACTCAAAAATGAATTCAGGGGTGTCAAATTAGGGAAGGGGGGAGCCCCCCTTTTTATAGATACACTGAGTAAATCTAGCCATCAGATTAAAAATAATTTAAATGCTCAGGATTGCGCCACGTCATCAGTAAACAGTACGCGGTTTGACCACACGGTTTGATTAGTGAGGCGGCTTGAATAGGGACGCGGTTTGGTTGAAAATAATTCCGTGTATATGCATGTACAGTACGCACGATTTTTGGTCCACTAACATGCTGCCACGTCACCGATCAACAGTATATAAGAATTTTAGTCCAATAGGATCGTGACAGCTCATTGGTCAATGCCACATCATCGGTCAATGCCATGTCATTGTTCCGTATATGCGAACAGTAATATGAATAGTACTGTATATGTGAATAGTACCGTACATGTGAATAGTGTCATTTTTCCTTTTATGCTTCTCCTAAGGTTTTCGACTGCCCTGAGTTCAAAAGTGATGTCCGTTTTGCTATCTGATCTCTCGTTAATTGTGAAATAACCATGATGCCCCTAAAATACATAAAATACTTAATTATAATACAACACACATAATTAAATCACAAGAGACTTAAATACATAAAAATAGGAATGTTAGTAAGACTTGAAGTGTAAAATGACGATTTTCTCCTTTATAAATATACACTTTCTAACACTCAACATACCCCCAACCAGCTTATTGTTAGTCTCTAGCAACTGAAGCGAAGACAAAATTCAAACACAAGATTTTTTTTTTAAACAATCGTGTTTATTCAATTAGACTAATGATAGCAATCAAATAAAAGTATAAGCATTATTTCCAGTCTAAAGAAACATCACACCCATATCAACCATCCACATGCATTAGTCCAGCAGACTTTGTCATAACTATAGTAATTAAGCCACTTTCAAGAATGACATGTCAAACCCCAAAATCTCACCGGTAGTAGTGACACTCTCACAAGGAAATTAATCCCAATAAAAATTGTCACTTCAATGAACGGTATATTAAGAGAAAATAATAAAGAAGTATCACACACTCTCACCAAAATGAAAGGAATATGTCCACAGCTTAGAAATAATGCGATCTCAAACAAAATATTAGTCAACCCAATGTATTTATTTATTTATTTTTTACTTTTTTTTTGCTTATGCATCACTACATCTTTTTAGCCTATGTAACTAGCTTCTATTTCAGACTATAGATCCCTAAAATCAAGAAAGACTTTTATTAGGACGTAACGTAGGCTAGGGACATGGCTAACAAAGAAGGGAAAATAGGGAAAACAAAATATATGTTTGAGAAAAAATAGAGATCTTTTGGAAATTACAAGGTGCATTTCGCTTATCTATTATTATTGTATATCTTTTTTTTTCTTCTTTTTGTTTTGTTTCTTTTGTTTGGCACAACTTCACTGAATAGAATAATTATTTACATTTTTTTCTCAAACATGAATAGGTGATGAAATTTGTAAGACATCAGGTAATACTTCAAATCGGAGTGGGTCAAGATGATAAGTTGACAAAGAAAAGTTATTTTTTTTAAACTAAAAGGCTCAAAAGAGTTAACTATGGATATTTCACAAAAGAGATGGCTAGAAAGGCTCAAATGGGTCAAAGATGACATTTATGTCATCTTTTAGGGCTCTAAATAATATTTCATATCTACTAATTAGATGGACCTTCAGATGTAGCCACATATTTTTTTTCTCCTTTTTTAAAAATTTTATTTAACCTCTTTTTTTTTTTTAGGGGTTGACTCAAAGGAAACCTAAAGATCATGTATAACATAATAAACTGCTAAGTTGTATGAAGAATGGGCAAAAAAGGTTACTCTCCAAGAAAAATGATAGGCTAAAAAACTCACTTGGTATTTATTATGACATGTGCATTCATTCAAGCAACTCATATTTGTCTCCGACATCAACATGTAAAGTAGCAAACATGGTGTAACATCACTCAAGACCAAAGATAATACAAATACTAAAATTCGAAAGTCATCATGTCATCCAATGTTAAAAAGAAAATTACACAATTTTTTTTAATGACATTCTACCCCCCAACATATTCTAAACATAAAAGGAAAATATGCATGCAGAAAGGAGAAAATGATGCCAAAAAACTAATTAGAAAGGTTACACTTAAAATGATTGAAAAAGAAAATGTCTAGAATTTTTTTTATATTTATTTATACTAAGAAGATGCGTTTCTAGAGTCATTACACTCCATATTCAGCCATCTTCGACTCAAAAATTTGAAAATATATATTTATAAAAGAGAAGTCAAAAAGAAAAAGTTAGAATGATCACACTTAAAATAAGACAAATTTTTTTGAACTTTCAAACTAAGAAGATGCGTTTTTAGAGTCACTACACTCCATATTCGGCCATCTTCTACTAAAAAAGTTACCCACAGTTAGTCTCTAAAACAAAAAATAGTAAAAATTTAACCAAGATTCCACAATTGTCAACTATTCCCTCCCCCCAACCAGAACGAAACATTGTCCTCAATGTTTTAAAGGAAGTAGAGTTTAGAAGACATCACCTGGGTATTGCAACACAGAAGAAAATATTTATAAGTAGAGAGTTAAATCTAATTTGTACTTCTTACTGCGGTTACTGTTACCATCATTATTTGGATACTCTAACACAAAGGTCCTGGGATCTGGCTCTGGTTGATAAGCTTGTAACAAATCAAGTAGCTCATTAGTAGTGTGAGCACAAATAAAAACTTTTTTCGCTGAGGAAGGAATGAAATAGTTTTTTATTGCATGGTTAAGAAATGCGATAAAGCCATCATAAAAGTTATTGATATTTAACAAACCGATGGGTTTCTGGTGAATGTTTAGATGGGCCCAAGATGCTAATGTGATTAGTGCCTCAAGAGTTATAAGATCTCCTAGTAGGAAAATAAAAGCATCAGCATAATTTAGTATTTCAGTTATTCTTTCTTGCATACCAGAGACGACTAACTCTTCTCCAGTAGGTGAGTCAAACAAACAACGCAAAGGTTTTAGGGTGTTGGGATGATGCCTAACACTTGGCTCCCTCTGACATAAGCAGTTTCTGAGACCAGTTTTGATAACCCTCGGTTACCTCCTCCATATACCAAATGTAATTTCCTTACTGCTATGCTTCGACCAAGATCTATGGCTACCTTAACGAACTCTTTGTATTTGCCATAGTTAAACCCAGAGAGCACACAAATGTTCTTGAATTGTTTATTGGGAGTAGCTGCCATTGGGATACTTCTCAAAAATAATTTGTGAGTGCTTATAAAAAAATCATATTTAAAGATCTTGGTGACAGTGGGTCACAACTGTGTATGAGGTAGCATGTCAATGTCAATTAACATGTAAAGCACATGGGTCGAAAGTAAAAAAAGAAACAGTAAAAAGGAAAAAGCAAACAATGATAAAATAAAATTATTAAAGACAACAATGCAAATGATAAAACAACAGTAAAGTGAAAGGATATTTACAGGTAGTTGTGACTGTGGCCCACATTTTCCTCTGGTTTTACGTCCAGAAACGGCTTGAACGCCCTCTATGGGTCGAGGATAGGCTTCCTATCCATTTTTCTTATAAACTGGAAAACATGGTCGTTTATAGTCAGATTCCCGAGACTGTATCGTGCATGCTCTTTCTGGAATAATGGCCATAACTGGAGAATCGCTCCTTGTACATATCCACTGGGATGCGTTTTAAGAGACAAAATGATATCATCCAATGACTCCTTATTCAAGGCATCCCTAATGAATTGAATCCTGTCTTCTCTGTTATCAGACACCATTCCTAAAGAACATGGTTTTTTATCGCATCTCATTCTAGCACACTTATGACAAGCAACAGAAATTGTTCGAGCTCTTTGTTTTCTTGTATAATTTCGTTTACCACAACCCGGCATGTATGCAATAAAGTTGGGAGGCAACTCACTTGCCAATCGTACTTTGGCCTCGATTAACCAGCGGATGTCAGCAGGTATGTTATTCCTCATAAGTAATCGCATGCATTCGGACCGAGCTTTATAAATTGTAAGGATGGCATTTTGAAGAAGTGAAGGGAATTGATTGTGAAGCTTTGCTAAAATCTCGTTTCTGTCCATACCTTTGCCTTAGAAGATCAGTTATTATAGGAAACTAAAGTAACCGACTTAATTGTCACAGAGTACCGTTATCCGCCACTTAACCGAGATAACAAAATAAAACATACAAACGAAGTAACAAACTAAAACACAAAAAGAAAATTATAATCGTCCTCTTATTGAATTTACCTCAAGCTCCAACTGGATGTCGAAAATACCTCCCTCAATGTCTCTGAGTTGTCTTTCTAAATCCTCAACATAAGATACTAACTCTGGTGGTTGTAGATCCCAGATACGATGTGTTTCACAAAATTGTATCTGGTCTCTGAGATGAGATTTTACACGTTGAAATCGTCTAAGATTGTCCAAGAGGATCTGTTTAGCTGAGGTACTCATGATTAATAATGATAAAAAAACTTAATGATTAAATAAACACACTTATGTAAAAATAATTTCAATTAGCAAAAGAATAGTAAAAAGAAAGAAAAGAAATCAAATCACCGAAAAGAAAAAAAATCTCAATTCAAATTTGGTGGGTCACTCAAATTTATTTCGGTGTCTTCTCCATGGGGTTGGTACTCTAGACATGGCTTTAATCTTTGACCATTAACTTTAAAAGTAACGCCGTTCTTTGGGTCCTTAATTTTAATTCCTGTATGTGGAAAAACAGTGTGAACAATAAATGGGCCAGACCATCGAGAGCGTAACTTACCTGGGAATAGGTGCAAGCGAGAATTGAATAAAAGCACTTTCTAACCTAGAGTGAAAGATTTCCTCAAAATTTGCTTGTCATGAAAGACTTTCATTCGTTGCTTGTAAATCTTTGCATTTTCATATGCATCATTGCGAATTACTTCAAGTTCTGCCAGGTGTAATCTTCTTTCTGAGCTAGCTTGCAGCATGTCAAAGTTGAATTTCTTAATGGCCCAGTGTGCACGATGCTCTAGTTCCACAGGTAGGTGGCAAGCTTTTTCATACACTAGCCTGTAGGGTGACATCCCAATCGGGGTCTTAAAAGCCATTCTATATGCCCATAATGCATTATTGAGTCTTAATGACCAATCTTTTCTGTCTGGCCTCACCGTCTTTTCTAATATGTGCTTTATTTCTTGATTTGAAATCTCAACTTGGCCACTGGTTTGCGGATGATATGGGGTCGCCACTTTGTGAGTGATGGAATACTTTGTCAAAAGATATTTGAATGATTTGTTGCAAAAGTGAGTACCACCATCACTGATTATTGCTCGAGGGAATCCAAAGCGTGAAACAATGTTGCTTTTCAAAAATCCTATCACCACCTTATGATCATTGTTTCTACATGAAATTGCTTTTACCCATTTCGATACATAGTTAACAACAAGTAATATGTATTGATGGCCAAAAGAAGGGGGAAAAGGTCCCATGAAGTCAATACCCCATACATCATATTCCTTCGAGTAATACTCGCCATTCGTTGACACCTATCACATGAATAGCAGAAAGTGTAAGCATCACGAAATATAGTTGGCCAATAGAAACCACATTATAAAACTTTGGTAGCTGTTTTCTTAGTGCTGAAATAGCCTCCACAAGCTTGTTCATGGCAGAATGAAATGATACTTTGAAATTCATTTTTTGGGACACATCGTCTAACAATTTGATCTGCACAATACTTGAACAGATAAGGGTCATCCCAAAAGAAATTCTTTATTTCTGCAAAAAATGTGGTCTTATCTTACTTGGTTCAATGCTTTGAAAGTTGACCTGTAACAAGATAACTAACGATATCAGCATACCAAAGTAATACTTCCACACTCATCAATTGTTCATCTAAAAATGACTCATTCAATGTTAAGGGTTCTATAATTGTGTCAAAATGGAGACAAGAGAGATGGTCAGCCACAACATTTTATGTCCCTTTCTTACCTTTAAATTCCAAGTCAAATTCCTGCAAAAGTAACACCCAATGAATTAGTCTAGCTTTTGCATCTTTCTTTGTGAGAAGATATTTAAGAGCAGCATGATCGGTGAATACAATTATTTTACAACCAATGAGATAAGATCGAAACTTCTCTAATGCAAACACTACTGCTAGCATTTCTTTTTCAGTGGTTGAATAGTTCAATTGTGCATCATTTAATATCATACTAGTATAGTAAATAACATAGGGAATTCGATCAACTCTTTGTCCTAATACTGCTCCTACTGCGAAATCAGATGCATCACACATGAGCTCGAATAGTAAGCTCCAGTTTGGGGGCTGAATGATGGGTGATGATGTCAACAATTGTTTTAGTTTTTCAAATGCCACAAGACATGAATCATCAAAGACAAAATGTACATCCTTAGCAAGTAGATTGCATAAGGGTTTAGAAACTTTGATAAAATCTTTAATGAAACGTCTATAAAACCAGCATGCCCAAGAAAATATCTTACTTCTATGATTGTTTTAAGTGGAGGAAGATTGGAAATGAGATCCACCTTGGCTTTATCAACCTTAATACCTTTACTCGAAATGAAGTGACCGAGAATAAGACCTTGTTTTACCATAAAATGACACTTCTCCCAATTTAAGACTAAGTTATTCTCGATACATCTCTGCAGAACTAGTGTTAGATAATGTAAACATTGATCGAATGAATCACCAAAGACAGAAAAGTCATCCATAAAGACGTTAAGGAATCGTTCAACCATATCAGATGATTAGTATTAAAAATTGTTTAATTATCAAGCAATAATATGTTATTTTATGCTTATGTTATAATTTATATTTGTGTTTATGTAATATATTATAAATTATGAATTATGTTTTAAATATATTTAATTTTGTGTATTTTTATGTGTTTATTAGGAAAAATATTAATTTCACGTACTTCGAGGTTCCAAACCGATAAACGAAGGTCAAATTTAGATTCCGGAGGTCCGAAAACCTTAAGATCAGTTAAGATCGGCTTAAAATTGGGTTTGTGTAAAAAAAGTTAACTTTTCCTGTTGACCGAGCACTGATTGGATGATGAAATGAGTTTACAATAGATATGAGTGCATGGGATAGCTGGCAATTTTGAGTAAATCTCAACCGTTCATGATTTAATGGCCATGATTGTGCCATGTGGTAATGGTTGGTGAAGCAAGTTGTAGGATCCGAATCTTTGTATTTGGGTCGACCCGATCCACCCATTAACCCGCCAAATCTCAACCGTTCTTTGGGCAAATTGGACGAGTCAAACGATGCCAAGTGTGATGTTGACTTTTGAAGTTTGACCAGCCATTGGATCTTGATCTAAAGGTTGTAAGGAGCACATGCATGAAGCTTATGATGGACCGCAAAGCACTGGATTATGAATTTATTTTTCTATAAATAGAGCCTCATTTTTATGTTTTTAATCATCTCTCTACAACTCTCTTCTTCTCAAATTCTCTCCATCTCCTTGTAATCTTGATTTCCAAGAGTGTTTTTAATATTTTGTATAATTATTTTTATAAATAAAATTAGTTTTATTTCCAATTTTAGTTGTTTTTATTTCTTTTAATTATAAGTAATTCAATTTTACTACTTCTTTTTATTTTAATTATGCTTAACTAAATAATATTAGTTAGGGGAAGGTGAAACTCTTAGGAAATAAATATGATTTAAGCAAATTCTATTTTTAATTTTATAAATTAAATTATTTTCTATTTAATTTTATACATATTTTATATTTTGAAATTTTGATTTATTGTAGACAAACAAATGAATTTGGCACAATAAATTTTTAATATCTTAATATAAGGTATGGTAAAATGGTATTTTGACTTATTGTAGACAAATTAAATTTTGGCACAATAAATACTTAATCCATCATAAAATTAAAGGGAAAATAATAATAATTTATATAATTAATCTTTTGGGCAATAAATCTAAAAAAAAAAAGGCAAAAAGAATTTATTAAGTGTTATTTACTTCTAAGAGTGGATCCGTAACCCTAACTAGTTCAATTTCATAGTTTCATTTAAATTAAGTTGTTTATATTTAAGTTTTAATTTCAATTTTTAGTTAAAATAAAGTAAACAAATTAAATATTTTCTCTGTGGATCGACCTCAGACTCACCGAGTTATAATACAACAAGACACTCTTATACTTGGGAGTTAAAAATTACTTTTAAGTTGTGTCATCAGAAAAAATGCTTAACATGCATCGTTGAAATGTAACAGGTGCATTACATAATCCAAATGGCATCCTCCTATATGTAAAAGTGCCAAAAGGACAAGTGAAAATGGTTTTCTCTTGATCTTTTGGTGCTATAGGAATCTAATTATATCCTGAGTAGCCATCTAGAAAGCAATAAAATTCATAGCCTGTTAATCTATCAAGCATTTGATCGATAAATGGTAAATGAAAATGGTCTTTACGTGTGACAGAATTCAACTTTCTATAATCAATGCATACACGCCATCCTATAGTCACTCTAGTGGGTATCAATTCATTATCAGCATTGGTAACTACTGTGACTCCTGACGTTTTGGGGACCACTTGCACAAGACTGACCCATGAACTATTAGAAATGAGGTAAATGATACCTGCATCTAATAGTTTAAGGACTTCAGTTCTAAGAACTTCTTCCATGTTAGAATTCAATTGACATTGCATTTCCCTAGTAGGTTTAGCATTTTTATTAAGGTGAATGTAATGCATGCAGTCTACTAGGTTTATACCTTTTATGTCGGCTATGGTCTATCCTAATGCTCCTTTGTACTCTTTTAAAACATCCAACAACTTACCTTTTTGTTCGTCATTTAGGGATGATGAGATGATTACCGGCAAAGTGCTTTCTTCTCCCAAAAATGGATATTCCAAAGTGTTGGGTAATAGTTTGAGCTCGAGTTTCGATGGTGATTCTGATGATGGGTTGAGTTTCTTCTCTAATAGTGCTAGTTGTTCAACTCTTGACTTCCATTTATTAGTGTCCATGGATGGTGTTAAGTCAAGTAGAGCGTTGATCTCATGGACTGATATGTCAATATCATCAAAATCCAAACCAAAGTGAGTTAAAAATGTTTGTAAAAGGTCATCACTAAGGTTTGAAAAAAAAGTATTATCAGCTAATGCTTCTATTAAATCTACATCAACAATTCTATCATCTGTATTGTGAGGTTGTTTTGTAATGTTGAAGATATTTAGCTCTATAGTCATATTGCCAAAGGACAACTGCATATTTCCAGTCCTGCATTGAATGTGAGCATTGGCAGTGGCCAAGAAAGGTCGGCCCAGGATAATGGGGATGTGCTTCTTTGAATCCTGGACTGGTTGAGTGTTAATTACAATGAAATTAACAGGAAAATAAAACTTGTCTACCTGGATAAGCACGTCCTCCACAATACCACGAGATATTTTCATGGACCGATCTACAAGCTATAACACCACTGGAGTTGGGTGTAATTCGCCCAATCCAAGTTTCACGAATACTGAGTAAGGCAACATATTTACACTAACTCCTAAGTCCAACAAAGCATTCTCAATTGTGTAGTTCCCTATACTACATGAGATAGTGGGAGAGCCTGGGTCTTTGCATTTTGGAGGAATTTTGTGTTGGAGTATAAAACTAACGTTTTCTGTTAAAAAGACCTTCTTTTGAACATAAATGTTTCTCTTTTTAATGCAAAGGTCTTTAAGAAACTTGGGATAAGATGACACTTGTTTTATAGTATCAAGTAAACGGATGTTAACACTTACCTGTTTGAAGATTTCAAAAATCTCACCTGTGGATTTTTCCTTCTTTCCTTTAGCTAACCGCTGAGGAAATGGAGCTATAGGAACGTATTCTCGTGGGTTGGTTTCTTTTTTCTCCTCTGATGATGAGTCATCAACATTCACAGGTACAATTTGATTCATTTTTGTCACTGGTATCTCTATTTTGTTGTCGACTTCTTTCCCTTTTCGTAAGGTCATGACGGCTTTGACCTCTCCATGCTGCTGTGGTGAACTGGTACTTGCTTCATGCACTCCTTTGGGATTAGGCATAGGTTGACTTGGGAATTTACCTTTTTCAAAAGTCATTGCCAAAGTTTGAACTGAAGAAGCAAGTTGTCCCACCATCTTCTCAACGTTTGAAATTGATTGGGCATGTGAGTTGAAGCCTGCTCTCATCTTATTTCGTAGTTCATCGATGGTGCGGTTCTGTTGCTCGATCGTGGAATGAGTAAGATTCTTAAAATTCTTAAAATTCTGGAATGCATCCTCCCACGGTCTAGGTTGAGAGTGGTTTGGGTTCTGATTGTATGGTTTAAATGGTGGGTGAGAAGCTTGAGGAACTTGAGGAATTGGTTGCATTGGTGGAGCTGGAGCTGGAGCTACTGGTCCATTCTATTGGAATCCTTGAGACCATGAAAAATT
This sequence comes from Citrus sinensis, assembly GCF_022201045.2. Lineage (NCBI taxonomy): Eukaryota > Viridiplantae > Streptophyta > Magnoliopsida > Sapindales > Rutaceae > Citrus > Citrus sinensis. The sequence continues at coordinate 29,821,580 of NC_068558.1, read as the reverse complement.
GGGGTGATCTCTCCATTCAGGGTTATATGTGTTGGAGTAAGGGTTGTAGTTTGATGGCTTTCTCATTACACTTATAGCATTGGCTTGATCTGAGTATGAGTCATGATAATGTGGTTCTATTGATTTAGCAGTCGTTAACGATGCAATTTTTCGGAAAAGACCTTCAATTATCGTTTTGACTTCTTTAATTTCCGAACTTGACTCGCTAATATGAACCTCATTCACTCTCTTAATTTTTTAAGTATTCCTGAGTGATCCGTTATTGGGAATTATCCGCTTGTCGCTGAAAGAAATCCCAAATCTCTGATGCACTTTTTGACATTAGCTCTCATCCACTTGTTGCCATTAGCTATTCTTGCACATGCGGCAATAATCCCTCTAAAAAGTATTGGCATTGGTGTCATTTCTCGTATTCATGATGTGGACACTTCAAGAGTAGCCCATTGAATCACTCCCATGCTTCGAAAAACTGCTCGTATTCTCTCTGGGTAAACTCTGAAATTTCCCTGCGAATAACATTGGTTTTATACACCGGGAAGTATTTATTCAAAAATTTAGTTATCGTTTGTTCCCATGATGTAATGCTATTAGCAGGCAATGTATTGAACCATGAACGAGCTCTATCCTTTAAAGAAAATGGGAATAATCTAAGTTTAACATCATCATCTGAAAAATTCTCATATTTAAAAGTTTGACAAACAGTATGAAAATCATTCAGATGATTATATGTGTCTTCATTTTCTAGGCCATAGAATGTTGGGAGACAATTTAGCACGCTAGGTTTTAACTCAAAACTCCTATCAGCTATATTTGGGTATCTTATGCATGATGTGCTCAAATTAGCTAAGAGACTAAAGTAATCCTTAAATGGCCTCTCCTGTGGTGCTTGTTGTTGTTGCAAATCCATTTCAATTTTATTTTTAATTACAACGTGTTTGTGTGTGCGAAGTGTTTTTTCAAGTTCAAGATTTATAGGCTCAAGATTAGGTAATTGTGACGTTCGACCATGCATGCAAAAAATACAAAAATGAGAACAAAACAAATAAAAATAAAGAAGAAGGAGAAATTATGATACTAATCTTATCGCGCTGTTACAACCTTACTATGAAAACACACTCAAGAAAAATACATGAAATAAATTAGCTAGAATTAAAATAAATTAATAAGATAAACGAAAAATTACAAAGAAAAATAACTTGAAAATTAAATTATAGAATTTTAAAGAAGTGAAGAAATTTTTACCTCTAAATGCATATTCACTTTTTTTTCGTTTTTTTAAAATTAAAAAATACAAGAAAATAACTAAAAGAAATTATTTATAAAAATTAATTCTACAAATTAAAATAACTTACCTCCTTGGCAACGGCGCCAAAAACTTATTGTGCAAATTTTATTGAACTCTCAAGTGCCCGAATCTATCCTAGAATAGATTAATGGTGACGAGTGTCGATCCCACGAGGAGATGAATTTTAATTATGTGTAGAATTAATTTTCTAAGTGGGTGGTTGGATTTATGTTGAAAGTGATTTAAACTATCCTAGAATTTAAATGGGAATGGCGGAATTAAATTAAACTGGAAACTATTATAATGGAAGCACTTGAGTATCTAGATCGGCATCAACATGCTCAATGGGCTAAATATTCCTTATTAATGCCAATTAAATCATGAGGGAGATTTCCACTCCTCATGAACCACACTCTAATCAATATGGTGCTAAGGACTTATTGTGCCAAACAGTAATAACCTTGTACTAGGGAGCCGGTTAAACCAGTGCGGTATCTAGACAAGATTATTGCTATATGTCGATGAAAAGTCAAAACATCCACAAAAATTAGAGGAGAAGAGAAAATAAATTTACCAAATAAAGCTCATGGAATATGTTGAGACTTCACCTTCAACCCAAGCTTGAAAGAAAATTAGCTACTCATAATTGAACTAGGGGTAAAATGAAAATTTATTAAAATACGTAGAAAATACAAGATGGAGAAGGAATTACAGAAAATAAAACTCAAAAATAAATTCAGGGGTGTCAAATTAGGGGGGGAGCCCCCTTTTTTATAGATACATTGAGTAAATCAAAGCCATCGGATTAAAAAAAATTTGAATGCTCAGGATTGCGCCACGTCATTAGTCAACAGTACGCAGTTTGACCACACGGTTTGAATAGTGAGGCGACTTGAATAGTGACACGGTTTGAATAGTGACGCGGTTTGGTTGAAAATAATTCCATGTATATGATGTATCGTACGCATGATTTTTGATCCACTAATATGCTGCCACGTCATCGATCAACAATATATAAGAATTTTAGTCGAATAGGATCGTGACAGCTCATCGGTCAATGCCACATCATCGGTCAATATGTGAATAGTATCGTACATTTGAACAATGTCATTTTTCTTTTTATGCTCCTCCTAAGGTTTTCGGCTGTCCTGAGTTCAAAAGTGATGTCTGTTTTTGCTGTCTGATCTCTCGTTCATTGTGAAATGACCATGATGCCCCTAAAATACATAAAATACTTAATTATAATACAACACACATAAATAAATCACAAGAGACTTAAATACATAAAAATTGGAATGTTAGTAAGACTTGAAGTGTAAAATGACGATTTTCTCCTTTATAAATATACACTTTCTAACACTCAACAGTAAGTCTCTCATAAATATAGACTTCTTTGATCAGATAAGAATCTAGACACTTTTTTTTTACCAAATAAGAATCTAGACTTACTATGAGATATGAGAAGAAAATTATTCAAAAGGAATCTATCAATTATTTAGGAAAGCGCAGTCGATTATGGCATCACAAGAATATTTATAAGTTTTGGAGAAAAATACGGTGAGCAAGAATAGGTTTTCAATTATATCTTATTTATGTTACATTTTTATTAATAGTTTGTCTGAACTTTTCTTTTTGAATAAGAATAGAACTTATGCTGCTTAAAATTATTGGAAGAATAATATTATAAAAGTAGTAAAATAAAATAGATAGATCCTTTGTTTTCCCCGCTCAGTGTGTAACGTGGCCCGGTTAGGCTAAGTTCAAAGTCCCCCAAGCAAAAAAAAAAAAAAAAAAGACCTCAATCTTTTTCATTGAAAAAAAAATTGCTTTTCCTTTCCAACTCAAGCTCTCCCCCCTTAATTGAAATGAAATACTAATGTAAATAGCAAGTATTTCTAATTTTATGGAATAATATTTCATGGAAATGTCGTAAATTAGTATTAGAATTTACGGGTTAAACATTTTCTTCAACTTTTCTATTTTATAATTGCTAAAACAATTACCTGCATGGTTCAATATAAAGTAATACTAACATTTCTACATGGTTTTGACCGCTTAAAATAATTGTTTATTTGTTAGCTTCAATTATATACCATCAGTCTCCCATCTTATTGTCAGGGGACGGAAGCAATCAATGCCACACTACAACAAAGACGACGTGTAGTAGCATCCAAAAAAGGCTATCTGAACTGAAAGATAGCATTTTGGCCAACACTAAGCTAAGTTTGCCTGTGTAACTAAAAGTGTTTGAATGTAGTAGCATTTACTAGATGCTATCACTTAATTTGTATAGCATCCAAGAAAAGCTATTAGTGCTTTGTGTATGTGCTGCATTGGATTACTAACATAATTTAGAAAATACGGCCAAATTGCATTAATAGCTTTATGAAAATGCTATGAAATTACAGTTATAGCTTTCTGAAAATGCTATCTATTGTAATCTTGATTACAATTTTTTAATATTATTATGCTGCTTTTGTTAGCATTGTATAAAGTTAAATATTGGATGTTCACCTATGTTATCCATCAAAATATAAATATCACCAAAACTATATAAACACATAATTAATCTATCATTAAACTCATTTCTATTGATGAGCAAAAATTATTGATAATATATGGTATTAAAATTAACAATATATTCATTTACGATTATAAGTTACATGATAAACTTCAAAATACATTAAAAAAAAGAACATATACCACAACATAAGTATGCTTTTTTTGGTATGAATGCACTCTGTGAAGGTGAAATAATATGGGCAAGAATTATTGACAATATTATTATTGGTTATGAGTGCCTTCATAAAATTAGGCACATTAAAGGGAAAAGAAATGGGTTAGCAGCTTTAAAGTTAGATATTAGCAAATCTTATGATAGGGTGGAATGAGATTTTTGAAACAAACAATGACAAAGCTAGGATTTCCAAATAGATGGGTAGATTTAGTAATGAATTGTATCACCACATCATCTTTCTCTGTACTTATAAGTGGGAGTCCTAAAGGAATGATTCATCCTCAAAGAGACCTTAGACAAGGTTGTCCTCTATCTCCATATTTGTTCATTCTGTGTGTGGAATCTTTTTCCAACTTGTTGCTGCAAGTAGAGCAGAATCATCAATTCCAAGGGCTGAAATTTGGAAAGGAGATTACTGTTGCGCATTTGCTTTTTGCTGATGATAGCCTGATGTTCACAAAAGCCTCAGTTGACAGTTGTAAGGCACTCAAAGCAATTTTTGACTGTTATGCTGCTGCCTCAGGACAACTCTTCAATTTTGATAAGTCGTCTATGGTTTTCAGTGGAAAAATCCCAGCAGATAGAGTTAATGGAATAAAGAACATCTTTCAACTTAACGTAGTGTCTATACATGAAAAGTATCTAGGCTTACCATCTATGGTTGGAAGAAACAAGACAAACTTTTTTAATGAAGTGAAACTCAAAGTGCTAAGCAAGATTTCAAACAGGCAGCATTAATTTTTCGAGTAGAGGCAAAGAAGTCCTTATCAAAGCAGTGGCTCAAGCAGTTCCAGCCTATACAATGAGTGTTTTTAAGCTTCCTTTTGGACTATGCGATGACATTCAGAAGGTAATGGCGAAGATGGGAAAAAATGAGCCAAGCAAAGAGTAGAGAAGGCCTCGAATTTAGAGAGATGTCCAATTTTAATCAGGCATTAGTAGCAAAGTAAGGATGGAGATTGCTGCGGTACCCTCAATCATTGGTTACCAAATTGTTGAAGGCTAAGTATTTCAAGAAGTTAGACTTCTTGAGAGCTCAAGCTGGATCTAATCCGTCTTACATATGGAGGAGCATATTGTGGGGAAGACAAGTTCTTCAAAAAGGAATTTGGTGGAGGATCAGTAATGGTGAAAAGATACACATTTGCAGGGATAATTGGATTCCAAGGCCTGAAACCTTTATGCCTCTCTCAATCCAAAATCTGCCAGCAAAAGCTACAGTCTCAGAGCTTATTAATCTGAAAATCGGTGGGATCACAGAAAGGTGATGGAGTGGTTTATGGAAGAGGATGTAAAGGAGATTTTGAGAATTCCACTACTGAGAAAACTGAGGAAGGATGAGATAATTTGGCATTTTGATAAAAAAAGATTATATTCTATGAAACACGGATATTAGCCAGTTTTAAAAATAAAGTACCCCAATAAGCCAAGCTGTTCATCCAAGGGTTTCAATCACTGGAACCTTTTTATGGACTCTCCAACTGCCAGAAAAAATCAAAATATTTACGTGGAGAGCTACCCAAAACCTACTGCCCACTGCCGAGAACTTGTGGAAAAGAAAGATATTGTTGGAGCCTCACTATCAAGTATGTAAACAAGGAGTGGAAAGTGTATCTCATGCATGGGTACATTGCAAAGCTGCAAGGAAAGTATGGGTTCATGCCTCTTTTGAAATATACTTCCCTGATACTGCTAACCAACACATGTGGAATATTATGCTTGAAATAGTTAAGAAGTTGAGCAAGTCAAATATAGAAATTTTTGTTGCATACTGCTGGGTTATCTAGTATTGTAGAAATTGCCAGATTTTTTAAGGAAAAAAGATGGATTGCTGTCGAGTTGTGGCTAAAGCAGAGCTTGTAGTTGAGGTCTTTAAACGAGTGAGTCAGCAAGGGCAAGGACCAGGGGGAAAGCATAATCCAATGAATAATCAAAAGTGGTGCCCTCTACCTGTAAATGTTTTCAAGGCTAATGTTGATGCTGCTGTTAATTCTGAAAAAGGGATAGCAGGCTTAGGTATTGTAATAAGAGATTCAAACAGCAGAATTATAGTGGCTGCTATCAAGACCCCGCAATTTATGGGAGATGTAAAGGCTGCAGAAGCAGAAGTTGTTGAATGGGGATTAGTTGTGGCAAAAAATGCAGCTCTTAGTTCCTTAATGGTGGAGACAGATTGTCAAGATGTGGTGAAGTTGGTTAACAACAAAGAGGGCAGCAGAACAAAGATTATTTGGGTGATTTCAAAAATCCAAAATCAAAGTAAGGATTTCCAGCACATTAGCTTCCACTACACCCCTAGATCATGTAATGCTCATGCCCATTCCTTGGTTAAGCTAGCTTTAAGGAGTAATGGAAATGTTGTATAGAGATTATTTGGGTGATTTCAAAAATCCAAAATCAAAGTAAGGATTTCCAGCACATTAGCTTCCATTACATCCCTAGATCATGTAATGCTCATGCCCATTCCTTGGCTAAGCTAGCTTTAAGGAGTAATGGAAATGTTGTATGGACAGAACCTTTGCCAGTTAATGTGGAATCTGTATTCTCTCATTTGCTTTAATGAAAGTTTAATTTTCTTCTCAAAAAAAAAAGTATGCTTTTTTTATGATTCAACCAAAATAAAAATGAAAAAGAAAACTGCCTTTACCTTTGATTTCCCTTCAAAACCTCTGAATAATTCAAAGCAAAACTAACTGAATGAAAAAACCAAAAAAAGAAAAGAAAAGAAAACATATTCTTCTATATCTTAAGGATGAACAAATTTTGAAAGGATTTTGCAAGTTTGTTAGATAACAACATAGATGGAAGGAAAAATTTTAACTTAATTAATTTTGATGGAACAATAATGGTGCATTTACATGTTGGAGTGGGAGTGGGGAATGTGAATTTCTCCCACTTCAGTGTTTACTTGCGCATTTAAAGAGGAGAGTGGGAGTCTCACTCCCTAAGTCCCACTCATTTTTGGAGTGAGAAGTGGGATTCCCACTCTCATGGGGGAAGGTGGGAGTGGGAATTCACTCTCTTCTCTTTTTTTTTTAATCATTTATATTAAATATAATATGATTAGATTATTAAAAAAATAATATTACATTTATTAAAAATGATAAATATTAAACTTATTTAAATATAATATTATTATATTTAGTTGAAAATAATAATTTAAATTGATTCTAAGTTAAAATTACTTAAAAATAATATTATTGCATTCATAGAGAATTAATAATATTACTATAAAATATCTTTATTTGAAAATATAATGTTATAATATTTATTTAATTTTTAATAGTAATCCTTTCAAAAAAAAATTTTAATAGTATTATATTTATTTAATATTAATAATTAATAATGTTAAGTAGTTTATTATTAGAAAATATTAATATTATTAATAATAATGTTTCATTTGTGTTGCTCTTATCAATAATTTTTAATTTACATAATTAAAATTAAAATTAATAAAAAATTATGATTTACCTAATTAGGAATATTAATAATAATAATTAATTAATTTAGTTAAAGTTAATAATAAAATAAATAGTTTATTTTACAAATATAATTTTTACTTTGTAATTAAAGACTACAATTCCTTAAACAAGGGTAAAATTATAATTTAGAACAATTTACTTCCAATTTAAGACAAAGTAAATATATAAATGAGATTCTAATTCTCATTTAAGTGTAAATAAACAACCTACTCCCAATCTTATTCCATATTCCTAATCACAGGATTCTAATTCCTTAGGATTTCCACTCCGATCTGAAAAATAAATGCTACCTACAGATTTTGCAATATTTTATTTCATAATGTGATATATTTTCTTGTAAGGGCAGGGCTAGATTTTATTTCATAATATGATATATTTTCTTCTGTGTTGGAACTCACTACATAGTATAGTTGACGAAATGGAATCGTTAAAACAAAATTTCTGAATGAATATAATTTTATTTAATAAAAATCTGAATAGCATAGCCATACAAACTCATTTGCTTCGGGATTCCAAATTTATTTCTGGTCAAAATCTCTTAATAATTATCCAAATTTAATTTTAATTTCTCTTCAAAAGTAAAATTCGGGCAACAGAATTTTAGAAAAATTAAATAATTATTCTTCAATCGTCCCTGCATTGGACCATGAATTATTCTTTTTCTCATCCCAGTTTCTACATTTCGTTGTCATTATACTTCACCATGACAACCAGATGAAATGTGTGTAGGAAAACGACGTCGTTTGGTGTAGAGTCAGTTTTACACAGCCATTTTTTGTGTATGAAATTATTGCAGAATATGAGATTGACGTTTTATTCGAAGAAGCACAATCACGCTGGCTGAAGCCAGAGGAGATGCTGTTTGAATTACAAAATCATGAGAAATTAGGTCTTACGCAGGAGCCACCTCAAAAGCCACTTAGTAAGTAAGCTTCATATATGAAAACAATGTCTAGCTCTAAGGTAAGGAGTAACCTTCATAGAACTCTGGTCCTGAATTCGAGTTCAATGGGTGCATGAGTTGCAAATAACAATTAAAAAACAAAGTAAACTTTGCACTAAGAATTGAATTCATTCATAAATCTCTCCTTTGTCAACTTTAATTGTTTCTAATACATTCTCAACAGGCAGATCTTTGTTTCTATTTAATAGAGTCCTTCGATTTTTCTGTAAGGATGGTTATAAATGGCGTAAAAAGAAAGATGGGATAACAGTTGGAGAAGCACATGAACCACTCAAGGTTGGTCAAAATTTTTAAAGTCGTATGTTTACCAAACTGACACAATAAATTTTTTTTTGAACAAACTATTTGTCAGGCTCACCACAATGCCAAATAGAGCCTTAGGACTTGGGTAGCATTGCACAAATGTTTTCTTTGAAGCAATTCTCTCTTACTTCAGTGGTGGTCCGACGAGAATGTTGTACTGTGTATTGTTTGTTTCAGTTTGAAGTATGACATTAATTTTATCTTCATTGTAAGGTTAGAAAAACTGAAGCTTTAAGTTGTTATTATGCACATGGCGAGTGAAATCCTAGTTTTCAGAGGCGTAGCTATTGGATACTGGATCCGTAAGTGTACTTATATCATTATGTATTTTTGTTGTAAAGAAAAATATTTGTCAGTCATTGGTATTTATCTTCTTATATGTTTGAAGTTCCCTAATCCCTATATAAATGAGAAATAATTATTTACGCTAAAGAAAAATGTGGCTTCATTATGCTTATCTCTTTTTGGTCTTTTTGACCAAGGAATTCCATTGATCATTAACAGACGCAATCTTTCACAACGAGCTTTGTTCTTGTAATGTTCTTGAGCTTTCTCCAATGAAGTTTGTGTTTTATTCTTTAAATTCTCCAATAAAGTGGTATCAAAGTTAGTGTTCGTTGCTATATATAGTCATAAAGCATATCAAATTGAAGATCTCGATGAGACGAACACAACGCTTGAAAAATCAATCCGATTGGAGTCTGGACGCGCTTGCAATCGCCGTTGGAAGTTTGCTATCTCGATACTGAGTCGACTCAATGACTTGAACCACATTGAACCAAGTCCAACCGAGCCAAGCCATGCCGAACTGCACCGAGCCGGACTGAGCCAAGTCAACTAAGCCTAGCTGAGCTGTTGACCATCGACTAGTGTTGACTGTTGACCAGCGTCGGCCGTCGACTGTCGTTGACCATTGACCGAAAGTTGACTCGAGTCCCTCCCAAGGTTTTTCGACATTCCGGATTCATACGTGCATTTAGAATCTCCAAATTCTTACTCAATGTGTGAGTTATGATAAATGGTGGTATGATGTCATTTCAAATTCCACACTTAAAGAGAAGTAAGTTTGACAACTGGAGTATCAAAATGAAGGCTCTATTGGATGCACATGATGTTTGAGATGTCTTGGAGAAATGCTTTATTGTGCTAGAAAATGAAGCTACTTTAATTGCTGTGCAAAAGGAGAATTTGATTGAATCTTGTATAGAGGAGAATATTCAAAAAGGGAATTTTCTGAACTTAGTGATATTTGTTTGGTTAATTCGATTGAATCAAATAAACAACTTGAACATGATACTTCTAATATAATTTTTTTTTTATTCTTGTCAGACTTTGGAAAATGACGATGGGAAACCAAAATTTGACGAGCTTGGAATCATTGAGAAGATTGAACAACAAGAAGCACCCAAATTGGAATTGAAACCTTTGCCAGAGGGATTGAGGTATGCTTATCTTGGAGAAGAACAAACTTATCCTGTTGTGATTTCTTCGACCTTATCAAGCGACCACGAAGGTAAATTGCTATTTATTCTTAAAAAGCATAGAAACGTAATTGGATGGACTTTAAATGACATTAAAGGTATTAATCCTTTAATTTGCACACATAGAATCAATTTGGAAGAAAATGCTAAAACGTGTCAACAAACTCAAAGAAGATTAAACCCACACATGAAAGAAGTAGTAAAAAATGAAGTTCTTAAGTTACTTGATGTGGAAATTATCTACCCTATCTCTAATATTAAGTGGGTAAGCCCTACACAAGTAGTGCCTAAAAAATCTGGAATCACTATTGTTAGAAATGACAAAGGTGAATTAATTCCAACACAAATTACATCTAGTTGGCACATGTGCATTGATTTTAGGAAATTAAATGAAGCCATTAGAAAATATCATTTTTCATTACCATTTCTTGACCAAATCTTAGAAAGAGTAGCTGGACATCCCTACTACTGCTTTTTAGATGGATATTCAGGTTATTATCAAATTCCTATAGCACTTGAAGACCAAGAAAAAACCACATTTACATGTCCCTTTGGAACATTTGTATTTAAAAGAATGTCATTTGGACTTTTTAATGCTCCCGCAACATTTCAAAAATGCATGCTAAGTATTTTCCTATAGCACTTGATGACCAAGAAAAAACCACATTTACATGTCCCTTTGGAACATTTGTATTTAAAAGAATGTCATTTGGACTTTTTAATGCTCCCGCAACATTTCAAAAATGCATGCTAAGTATTTTCACCAATATGATTGAACACCATTTAGAGGTCTTTAGGGATGATTTAACTGTGTTTGGGAATTCTTTTGATGATTGCCTTGATAATTCGAACAAAGTTTTAAAAAGATGTGTTGAAAAAGAACTCGTGTTAAATTGGGAAAAATGCCATTACATGGTTACTTCTGCAATTGTTTTGGGTCATGTTGTATATATTAAAGGAATTGAAGTTGACAAAGCAAAAATTAAAGTCATATCTAAATTACCACAACAAAAAATAGTTAGAAATGTGCGATCCTTTTTAGGACATGTAGGATTTTATAGGAGATTTATAAAAAACTTTAGTGCCATATCTAAACCACTTTGTAACCTCTTATTAAGAAATGCACTATTTAAATGGACTAATGATTGTAAAAAATCTTTTGAGAAAATAATTTGTCTTTTGACATCTGCACCTATTATGCAATCTCCTGATTGGTTTTTACCTTTTGAATTAATGTGTGATACAAGTGACTTTGTTGTTGGTGTTGTTTTAGGACAAAGAAGAGGTGGTAAGCCGTTTGTGATTTATTAAGCGAGTAAGACTTTGGATAGTACTCAAATGAATTATTCGACAACTAAAAAAGAATTACTTGCTGTGGTGTTTGCATTAAACAAATTCCGTTCATATTTACTAGGTTTTAAACTGTTGTTTTCACTGATCACGCTGCTGTGAGATATTTGATGACTAAACAGGATGCCAAACCAAGACTAATTCGTTGGGTTTTGTTACTTCAAGAATTTGACCTCACCATCACAGATAAAAAAGGTGTCGAAATTGTTGTTGCTAATCATTTATCAAGACTCACATCTGAATTCTGCACTGACATAACACCCATCAATGACTCATTCCCAGATGAATTTTTATTTTCTATTTTTTTAATGCCATGGTATGCTAACATTGTTAATTTCCTTGTTACAGGTAAAATGCCTTTGCAATGGAATACTCAAGAAAAGAAAAATTTTTTGGTTGAAGTAAAGAAATTTTATTGGGAAGATCCTTACTTGTTTAAATATTGTCCTGATCAGAATTTTCGGGGATGCATTCCTGATATTGAGGTAAGTAGTGTCATTAATTTTGTCATTCTGAAGCATGTGGTGGACAATTTTCTTCAAGAAAAACTACAGCTAAAATTTTGCAATGTGGATTTTATGGGCCTACCATATTCAAAGATACATATGAATTTTGCAAAACTTGTGAAAACTATCAAAAATTAGGATCAATTACTAAAATAAACATGATGCCCTTAAATCCTATACTCGAGATTGAAATATTTGACTGTTGGGGAATTGATTTCATGGGTCCATTTCCACCATCTTTTGGATTTGTGTACATATTAGTTGCAGTTGATTATGTCTCAAAATGAATTGAAGTGATTTCTTGTCGAAATAATGATAGCAAAACTATGGTTAAATTCTTAAGAGAAAACATTTTAAGTTGATTTGGAATCCCTCGAGCTATTATCAATGATGGAGGTAAGCATTTTTGTAATAAGTCATTTGAGTCTTTAATGAAAAAATATAGAATTACTCAAACAAATAGTCAAGTTGAATTAGCAAATAGGGAGATAAAACAAATTTTAGAAAAGCCAGTTAATCCAAATCGCAAAGATTGGTCTCTTCGATTGACTGATGTACTATAGGCCTACCGTACTGCATTTAAGACGTCTTTAGGAATGTCACATTATCGGCTAGTTTATGGTAAATGTTGTGCAAATTTTAATGTACTCGCAAGCGCACGAATCTATTGTACTGTAGATCAATGGTGACGAGTGTCGATCCCACGAGGAGGTGGATTTTAATTTTTTATAGAATTAATTTTGCAAATGGTTGATTGGATTTGTGGTGGAAATGATTTGGAATATGCTAAAATTTAATTTAAAATGGCGAGAATAAATTCTAAAATTGGAATTGCAATGGAGAGAATAAATTGAAGAGAAAATTCTACTAAATTGACGTACTTGGGTATCTAGATCCGTATCAACATGCATCATGGGCTAAATAATCCGTATTAATGCCAATTAAATCATGAGGGGGGAATCCACACCTCATGAACCACACTCTAATCAATATGGTGCTAAGGGCTTATCGTGCCAAATAATAATAACCTTATACTAGAGAGCCGGTGTAACCAAGGCGGTATCTAGACAAGATTATTATTATTTGTCGACGATAAGTCAAAACATCCACAAAAACTAGAGGGCAAGAGAAAATAAATTTATCAAATTAAGCCCATGACACATGTTGAGACTTCACCTTCAACCCAAGCTTGAAAGAAAATTAGCTACTCATAATTGAACTAGGGGCAAAATGGAAATTTATTAAAATACGAAGAAAATACAAGATGGAGAGGGAATTACAGAAAATGGATCCCAAAAATGGATTCAGAGATATCAAATTAGGGGGGGAGGCCCCCTTTTTATAGATACATGGAGTAAATCATGGCCATCGGATTAAAAACAGTTTGGACGCTCAGGATTGCGCCAAGTCATCAGTCAACAGTCCACGGTTTGACCACGCGGATGACCAGTAACACGGTTTGACCCGGATGAACAGTAACACGGTTTGGTTGAAAATAATCATGTGTGATGCATGTACCGTACGCGAGATTTTTCGTCCACTGATATGCTGCCACGTCACCATCAACAGTGCATAAGCATTTTAGTCCAATAGGATCGTGACACCTCATCAGTCAATGCCACATCATCGGTCAATGCCACGTCATCGATCCGTCTATGTGACCAGTGTCGTGAACAGTAACGTAGACAGTACCGTACATGTGAATAGTACCGTACATGTGAATAGTGCCATTTTTCCTTTTATGCTCCTCCTAAGGTTTTCGACCGTCCTAAGTTCAAAAGTGATGTCCGTTTTGCCGTCTGATCTCTCCTTTATTGTGAAATGATTATAATGCCCCTAAAATACATAAAATACTTAATTAAAATAAAACACATGTAATTAAATCACAAGAAGGTTAAATACATAAAAGTAAGGGTTGTTAGCAAGACTTGAAATGTCAAATGACGGTTTTCTCCTTTATAAATATGCATTTTCTAACACTCGACACACCCCCAACCAGCTTATTGCTAGTCCCTAGCAAATAAAGCGAAAACAAAATTCAAATTCAAAATGATTTTTTTTTTTGAAACACTCGTATTTATTCAATCAAATTAATGATAGCAATCAAATAAAAGTATAAGCATTATCTCCAGTCTAAAGAAACATCACACCCACATCAACCATCCACATAAATCAGCCCAGTAGACTTTGTTATAGCTACTTTCAAGAATGACATGTCAAACCCCAAAATCTCACTGGAAGTAGTGACATTCTCACAAAGAAATTAAAACCAATAAAAATAGTCACTCCAATGAATGGTAATTGAGAGAGAAAATAATAAAGAAGTGATATCACATGCTCTCACCAAGATGAAATAAATATGCCCTCAGCTTAGAAATAATACGATCTCAAGTCAAATAAAAATGCTAGTCAACCCAATTTATTTATCTTCTTTTTTTTTTCTTTTTTTTTTATTATGCACCACTACATCTTTTTAGCCCACATAACTAGCTTCTACTTCAGATTATAGTTCCCTAAAATCAGGAAGGACTTTTATTAGGATGTAACATAGGCTAGGGACATGGTTAACAAAGAAGGGAAATAAGGAAAACAAAGTGTATGTTTGAGAAAAATGCAGAGGAATTTTTTTTTTTTTGGAAGTTGCAAGGTGGATTTCACCTATTATTGTTATTTTTATTCTTTTGAAACAAGAATTTTTTTCTTTTTTTTTTTTTCAGCAACAACAAATTTTTTTTTTTTGAACTAGGCATAACTTCACTGTGCAAAATGTTTATTTACATTTTCTCAAACATAAATAGGTGATGGAATTTGTAAGATATTGGGTAATACTCCAAATCGGAGTGGGTCAAGATGATAAGTTTAACAAAGAAAAGTTTTTTTTAAAAGGCTCAAATGGGTTAACTATGGATACTTGATAAGAGGGATGGCTAGAAAGGCTCAAACGGATCAAAGATGGCCTTTCCATCGTCTTTTAGGGCTCTAAATAATCATCCATATCTACTAGTTAGATGGGCCTCCCAATGTAGCAACACACACATTTTTTTTTTTTTAAGGGTTAACTCAAAAGAAATCTAGAGATCGTGTATACAATAATAAACTGCTAAGCTGTTTAAAGAATGGGCAAAAGAGTTACTCTTCAAGAAAAATAATAGGCTCAAAAACTCACTTGGTACTTATTATGACATGTTCATTCCTTCAAGCAACTCATATTTGTCTCCGACATCAACATGTAGAGTAGCAAACATAATGTAACATCACTTAAGACCAAAGATAATACAAATACTAAAATTTGAAATTAATCATGTCATCCAATGTTAAAACAAATCACACAATTTTTTTTTTAAACAACATTCTACCCCCCAACCTATTCTAAACATGAAAGGAAAATATGCATGCAGAAATGTGAAAATGATGCATAAAAACTAATTAGAAAAGTTACACGTAAAATGATAGAAAATGAAAATGGTTTTTTTTTTTTTAAGAAGATGCATTTCTAGAGGCACTACACTCCATATTCAGCCATCTTCTACTCACAAGTTGGAAAATGTATATTTATAGAGGAGAAAATAAAAAGAAGAAGAAAAATGAACGTCAAAACTTAATAAAGAAAAAGAATTTTTTTTTTATTTTTTTGGTTTTTTTTCTCGAACAATGAAGATGCGTTTCTAGAGAAACTACACTCCATATTCAGCCATCTTCAACACAAAAAGTTAGCAACGGTTAGTTTCTACAACAAAAAATTAGTAAAAACTTAACCAAGATTCCACAGTTGTCGACTATTCCCTCCCCCCAACCAGAACGAAACATTGTCCTCAATGTTTTAAAGGAAAGAAGTAGAGTTTAGAAGACATCACCTGGGTGGTGCAACACAGAAGAAAATATTTACAGGCGGAGAGTTAAATCTAATTTGTACTTCTTACTGCCGCTACTGTTACCATCATTATTTGGACGCTCCAACACAAAGGTCCAGGGGTCCGGCTCCGGTTTATAAGCTTGTAACATATCAAGTAGCTCATTAGCAGTGTGAGCACAAATAAAGAGTTTTTTCGCATTAGAGGGAATGAAATAGTTTTTTATTGCATGGTTAAGAAATGCGATAAAGCCATCATAAAAGTTATTGACATTTAACAAACCGATGGGTTTCTGGTGAATGTGCAGATGGGCCCAAGATGCTAGTGTGATAAGTGCCTCTAGTGTTGCAAGATCCCCTGGAAGGAAAATAAAAGCATCAGCATGATTAAGTATTTCAGTTATTCTTTCTTGCATACCTGAGACGACTAATTCTTCTCCAGTTGATGAGTCAGACGAACTGCCCAATGGTTTTAGAACTCTTGGGATGATACCTAACACTTGGCTGCCTCTGATAAAAGCTGCTTCTGAGACCATTTTTGATAACCCTCGATTACCTCCTCCATACACCAAGTATAAATTTCTCGCTGCTATACTTCGGCCAAGATCTATGGCTGCCTCAACGAACTCTTTATGTTTGCCATAGGTAAATCCGGAAAGCACACAAATGTTCTTGAATTGTCTATTGGGAGTAGCTGCCATTGCGATACTTCTCAAAAATAATTTGTGAGTGCTTGACAAAAGATATCACATTTTAAGAGTCTTGGTAATAGTGGGTCATGGTTGTGTATGAGGTAATATGTCAGTGCCAAATAACGCGTAAAGCATGTGGCTCGCAAGTCAAAAAGAAAACAGTAAAAAGGAAAAAGCAAACAGTAATAAAATTATTAAAGACAATAATGCACACAATAAAACAATAGTGAAATAAAATAATAGTAAAGTGAAAGGATATTTACAGGTAGTTGTGACTGTGGCTCACATCTTCCTCTGGTTTTACGTCCAGAAACGGCTTGAACGCCCTCTATGGGTTGAGGATAGGCTTCCTATCCAGTTTTCTTATAAACTGGCAAACAGGGTCGTTTATAGTCAGATTCCCGAGACTATATCATGCATGCTCTTTCTGGAATAATGGCCATAACTGGAGAATCGCTCCTTGCACATATCCACTGGGATGCGTTTCAAGAGACAGAAGGATATCATCCAATGACTCCTTATTCAAGCCATCCCTAATGAATTGAATCTTATCTTCCCTGTTATCAGACACCATTCCTAAAGAACATGGGTTTTTATTGCAACTCATTCTGGCACACTTATGACAAGCAACAGAAATTCTTCGAGCTCGTCGTTTTCTTGCATAATTTCCTTTACCACAACCAGGCATGTATGCAATAAATTTTGGAGGTAACTCACCTGCCGATCGTACTTTAGCCTCGATTAACCAACGGATGTCAGCAGGTATGTTATTCCTCATGAGTAATCGCATGCGTTCGGACCGAGCTTTATAGATCGTAAGGAGGGCATTCTGAGGAAGTGAAGGGAATCGCTTGTGAAGTTTCGCTAGAATCTCGTTTCTGTCCATACCTTCGCCTCAGAATATCAGTTATTATGGGAAACTGAAGTAACCGACTTGATTGTCACGGAGTACCGTTATCCGCCACTTCACCGGGGTAACAAACTAAAGCACACAAACAGAAAAACAAACTAAAACACACAAAGAAAATTAAAATCGTCCTCTTATTGAATTTACCTCAAGCTCCAACTGGATGTCGTAAACACTTCTCTCAATGTCGCTAAGTTGGCGTTCTAAACCCTCAACATAGGCTACTAACTCTGGTGGTTGTAGAGCCCAAATGCGATGTGTTTTACAAAATTGAATCTGCCTTTTGAGATGAGTTTTGAAACGTTGAAGTGGTTTAAGAATGTTCAGGAGGAACGGTCTAAGTAAGGTACTCATGATTAAAAATGATAAAAGAAAACTTAATAGTTAAACAAACACACTTATGCAAAAATAATTTCAATTAGCAGAAGAATAATATAAAGAAAGAAAAAAAAATCAAATCAACGAAAAGAAAAAAAAATCAATTCAAATCTGGTGGGTCACTCAAATTTATTTCGGTGTCTTCTCCATGTGGTTGGTACTCTAGATATGGCTTTAATCTTTGACCATTAACTTTAAACGTGACACCGTTTTTTGGGTCCTTAATTTCAATTGCTCCATGTGGAAAAACAGTATGAACAATAAAGGGACCAGACCATCGAGAGAGTAACTTACCTGGGAATAAGTGCAAGCGAGAATTGAATAAAAGCACTTTCTGACCTGGAGTGAACGATTTTCTCATAATTTGCTTGTCATGAAAGACTTTCATCCGTTGCTTGTAAATCTTGGCATTTTCGTATGCGTCATTGCGAATTTCTTCAAGTTCTGCTAGTTGTAATCTTCTTTCTGAGCTGGCTTGCTGCATGTCAAAATTGAATTTCTTGATGGCCCAATATGCACGATGCTCGAGTTCTACAGGTAGGTGGCAAGCTTTTCCATATACTAACCTGTAGGGTGACATCCCAATCGGGGTCTTGAAAGCCGTTCTATATGCCCATAATGCATCATCAAGTCTTAATGACCAATCTTTTCTGTCTGGCCTCACCGTCTTTTCTAATATGTGCTTTATTTCTCGATTGGAGATCTCAACTTGGCCACTAGTTTGCGGATGATACGGGGTCGCCACTTTGTGTGTGATTGAATACTTTGTCAAAAGAGCTTTGAATGCTTTGTTACAAAAGTGGGCACCACCATCACTGATTATTGCTCGAGGGAATCCAAAGCGTGAGACAATATTACTTTTCAAAAATCCTATCACCACCTTGTGATCATTGGTTCTGCATGGAATTGCTTCTACCCATTTCGATACATAGTCAACAGCAACCAATATGTATTGATGGCCAAAAGAAGGGGGAAAGGGTCCCATGAAGTCGATACCCCATACATCAAAAATCTCAACCACTAAAATTGGATTTAGTGGCATCATGTTCCTTCTTGTAATGCTTCCCATTCGTTGACACCTATCACATGAAGAACAGAAAGTGTAAGCATCTCGAAATATAGTTGGCCAATAAAAACCACATTGTAAAACTTTAGTCGTTGTTTTCTTAGCGCTGAAATGGCCTCCACAAGCTTGTTCATGGCAGAATGAAAGGATATTCTGAATTTCACTTTCTGGGACACATCGTCTAATAATTTGGTCTGCACAATACTTGAACAAATACGGGTCATCCCAAAAGAAATTCTTTATTTCTGCAAAGAATTTACCCTTGTCTTGCTTGGTCCAATGCTTTGGAAGTTTACCTGTAACAAGATAATTAACTATATCAGCATACCAAGGTAATACTTCCACATTCATTAATTGTTCATCTGGAAATGACTCATTCAATGGTAATGATTCTGTAATTGTGTCAAAATGGAGACGAGAGAGGTGGTCCGCCACAACATTCTCTGTGCCTTTCTTATCTTTGAATTCCAAGTCAAACTCCTGCAAAAGTAACACCCAACGAATTAGTCTAGCTTTTGCATCTTTCTTTGTGATAAGATATTTAAGAGCAGCATGATCTGTGAATATAATTATTTTACAACCAATGAGATAAGATCGAAATTTTTCCAATGCAAACACTACTGCTAGCATTTCTTTTTCAGTAGTTGAATAGTTCAACTGTGCATCATTCAATGTCATACTAGCATAGTAAATAACATGAGGAATTCGATCAACCCTTTGTCCTAATACTGCTCCTACTGCATAATCAGATGCATCACACATGAGCTCAAATGGTAAACTCCAGTTTGGGGCTTGAATGATGGGTGATGATGTCAACAACTGCTTTAATTTTTCAAACGCCACAAGACATGAATCATTAAAGATAAAAGGTACATCCTTAGCAAGTAAATTGCATAAGGGTCTAGAAACTTTGCTAAAATCTTTAATGAAACGTCTATAAAAACCAGCATGCCCAAGGAAAGATCTTACTTCTCTGACTATTTTAGGTGGAGGAAGATTATAAATGAGATTCACCTTGGCTTTGTCAACCTCAATACCTTTGCTCGAAATGATGTGACCGAGAACAATACCTTGTTTTACCATAAAATGGCATTTCTCCCAATTTAAGACCAAGTTTTTCTCGATACATCTCTACAGAACTAGTGTTAGATGACGTAAACATTGATCAAACGAGTCACCAAAGACAGAAAAATCATCCATAAAGACTTCAAGGAATCGTTCAACCATATCAGAAAAAATGCTTAGCATGAATCGTTGAAATGTAGCAGGTGCATTGCATAATCCAAATGGCATTCTCCTATATGCAAATGTGCCAAAAGGGCAAGTGAAAGTAGTTTTCTCTTGATCTTTTGGTGCTATGGGAATCTGATTATATCCTGAGTAGCCATCTAGAAAGCAATAAAATTCATGGCCTGCTAATCTATCAAGCATTTGATCAATAAATGGTAAAGGAAAATGGTCTTTACGTGTGACAGAATTTAATTTTCTATAATCAATGCATACACGCCATCCTGTAGTTACTCTAGTTGGTATCAATTCATTATCAGCATTCGTAACTACTGTGACTCCTGACTTTTTGGGGATAACTTGTACAGGACTGACCCATGAACTATCAGAAATTGGGTAAATGATACCTGCATCTAATAGCTTAAGCACTTCAGTTCTAACAACTTCTTTCATATTAGGATTTAACCGACGTTGCATTTCCCTAGTAGATTTAGCATTTTCATCAAGATGAATGTAATGCATGCAGTCTGCTGGGTTTATACCTTTTATGTCTGCTATGGTCCATCCTAATGCCCCTTTGTGCTCTTTCAAAACATCCAACAACTTACCTTTTTGTTCGTCATTGAGGGATGATGAGATGATTACCGGTAGAGTACTTTCTTCCCCCAAAAATGCATATTCCAATGTATTGGGTAATGGTTTGAGCTCGAGTTTCGGTGGTGATTCTGATGATGGAATGTGTTTCTTCTCTGATGGTGCTAGTTGTTCAACTCTTGACTTCCATTTATTAGTGTCCATGGATGGTGCTGAGTCAAGTAGGGCGTTGACCTCATCAACTGATCTGTCAATATCAAAATCCAAACCAAAGTGAGTTAAGCATGTCTGTAAAGGGTCATCACTAAGGTTTGAAATAAAAGTGTCATCAACTAATGCTTCAATTAAATCCACATCAACAATTCCATCATCTGCACTGTGAGGTTGTTTGGCAATGTTGAAAATATTTAGCTCCATAGTCATGTTGCCGAAGGACAACTGCATATTTCCAGTCCTGCATTGAATGTGAGCATCCGCAGTTGCCAAGAAAGGTCTGCCTAGAATAATGGGGATGTGCTTCCTCGAGTCCTGTATTGGTTGAGTGTCAATTACAATGAAATCAATAGGAAAATAAAACTTGTCTACCTGGATAAGCACGTCCTCCACAATACCACGAGGTATTTTCGTGGACCGATCTGCAAGTTGTAACACCACTGGAGTTGGGTGTAATTCTCTCAGTCCAAGTTTCACGAATACAGAGTAAGGTAATAGATTTACACTAGCTCCTAAATCCAACAAAGCATTCTCAATTGTGTGGTTCCCTATGCTACATGAGATAGTGAGGAAGCTTGGGTCTTTGCATTTTAAAGGAATTTTATGTTGGAGTATAGAACTAACGTTTTCTGTTAAAAATGCCTTCTTTTGAACATGCATATTTCTCTTTTTAGTACAAAGGTCTTTAAGAAACTTGGCATAAGATGGAACTTGTTTAATCGCATCAAGCAAAGGAATATTAACACTTACCTGTTTGAAGATCTCAAGAACCTCACCTGTGGATTTTCCCTTCTTGCCTTTAGCTAACCTTTGGGGGAATGGAGCTTTGGGGACGTATTCTCTTGGGTTGGTTTCTTCTTTCTCCTCCGGTGATGAGTCCTCAACATTCACAGGTACAATTTGATTTTCTTTTGTCACCGGCATCTCCACTTTGTTGTCGACTTCTTTTCCTTTTCGTAAGGTCATGACTGCTTTGACCTCTTCATGCTGTTGTGGTGAACTGGTACTTGCTTCATGTACTTCTTTAGGACTAGGCACTGGCTGACTTGGAAATTTACCTTTCTCAACAGTCATTGCCAAGGTCTGAACTGAAGAAGCAAGTTGTCTCACCATCTTCTCGAGGCTTGAAACTGATTGAGCTTGTGAGTTGAAGCCCGCTCTCAACTCATTTCGTAGTCCATCAATGGTGCAGTTCTGTTGCTCAATCGTGGAGTGAGTAAGATTCTTAAGATTCTGGAATGAATCCTCCCATGGTCTAGGTTGAGGCAGTTCTGGTTCTGATTGTATGGTCTAAATGGGGGCTGAGAGGCTTGAGGAACTTGAGGAATTGGTTGCATTGGTGGAGCTGGAGCTGCTGGTCCATTCTGTTGGAATCCTTGAGACCATGAAAAATTGGGGTGGTCTCTCCATCCAGGGTTATATATGTTGGAGTATGGGTTGTAATTCGATGATTTTCTCATTACACCAATGGCATTGGCTTGATCTGAGTATGAGTCATGGTCATGTGGCTCTGTTGATTTAACAGTCGATAACGATGCTATTTGTCGAGAGAGACCTTCAATTATTGCTTTGACTTCTTTAATTTCTGAACTGGATTCGCCAATGTGAACCTTATTTACTCCCTTAATTCTTCTAGTATTCCTGAGTGACCGACTCCGTTGTTGGGAATTATCTGCTTGTCTCTGGAAGAATTCCCAAATTTCTGATGCACTTTTTGACATTAGCTCTCCTCCACTTGTTGCCATTAGCCATTCTTGCACATTCGGCAATAATCCCTCCAAAAAGTATTGGCATTGGTGCCATTTCTCGTACCCATGATGTGGACACTTCAAGAGTAGCCCATTGAATCGCTCCCGTGTTTCGAAAAATTGCTCGTCCTCTCTCTGGGTAAACTCCGAGATTTCCCTGCGAATAGCATTGGTTTTATGCACTGGGAAATATTTATTCAAAAATTTTGTTACTATTTGTTCCCATGATGAAATGCTATTGGCAGGCAATGTATTAAGCCATGAACGAGATCTATCCTTTAAAGAAAATGGGAATAGTCTAAGTTTAACATCATCGTCTGAAAAATTTTCATATTTAAATATTTGACAAATGGCATGAAAATCATTCAAATGATTATATGGGTCCTCATTTTCTAGGCCATAAAATGTTGGGAGACAATTTAGCACACTAGGTTTTAATTCAAAACTCCTAGCAGCTACATTTGGGTATCTTATGCATGATGTGCTCAAATTAGCTAAAGGACTAAAATAATCCTTAAATGACCTCTCATGTGGTTGCAAATCCATTTTATTTTTAATTTGTTTGTGTGTGCGAAGTGTTTTTTCTAATTCAAGGTCTATAGGTTCAAGATTAGGTAATAATGACCTACGACCATGCATGCAAAACAAATAAAATAAAAATAAAGATGGGAACAAAACAAATAAAAAATAAAGAAGAGGGAGAAATTACGATACTAACCTTATTGCGCTATTACAACCTTTCTATAAAAATACACAAAAATAAATACATGAAATAAATTAACTAAAAATAAATTAATAAGATAAACAAAAAAAAATTACAAAGAAAAATAAATTGAAAATTAAATTACAGAATTTTATAGAAGAGAAAAAGAAAAGAAATATTAACCTTTAAATGTAGATTCACTTTTTTTTTCTTTTTTTTAATAAAAAAATTACAAGAAAATAATTAAAAGAAATTATTCACAAAAATTAATTCTATGAATTAAAATTACTTACCTCCCCAGCAACGGCGCCAAAAACTTGTTGTGCAAATTTTAATGTACTCGCAAGCGCACGAATCTATTGTAGTGTAGATCAATGGTGACGAGTGTCGATCCCACGAGGAGGTGGATTTTAATTTTTTATAGAATTAATTTTGCAAATGGTTGATTGGATTTGTGGTGGAAATGATTTGGAATATGCTAAAATTTAATTTAAAATGGCGAGAATAAATTCTAAAATTGGAATTGCAATGGAGAGAATAAATTGAAGAGAAAATTCTACTAAATTGACGTACTTTGGTATCTGGATCCGTATCAACATGCATCATGGGCTAAATAATCCTTATTGATGCCAATTAAATCATGAGGGGGGAATCCACACCTCATGAACCACACTCTAATCAATATGGTGCTAAGGGCTTATCGTGCCAAATAATAATAACCTTATACTAGAGAGCCGGTGTAACCAAGGCGGTATCTAGACAAGATTATTATTATTTGTCGACGAGAAGTCAAAACATCCACAAAAACTAGAGGGGAAGAGAAAATAAATTTACCAAATTAAGCCCATGACACATGTTGAGACTTCACCTTCAACCCAAGCTTGAAAGAAAATTAGCTACTTATAATTGAACTAGAGGTAAAATGGAAATTTATTAAAATACGAAGAAAATACAAGATGGAGAGGGAATTACAGAAAATGGATCCTAAAAATGGATTCAGAGATATCAAATTAGGGGGGGAGACCCCCTTTTTATAGATACATGGAGTAAATCATGGCCATCGGATTAAAAACAGTTTGGACGCTCAGGATTGTGCCACGTCATCAGTCAACAGTTCACGGTTTGACCACGTGGATGAACAGTAACACGGTTTGACCCGGATGAACAGTAACGCGGTTTGGTTGAAAATAATCCTGTGTGATGCATGTACCGTATGCGAGATTTTTCGTCCACTGATATGCTGCCACGTCACCATCAACAGTGCATAAGCATTTTAGTCCAACAGGATCGTGACACCTCATCAGTCAACGCCACATCATCGGTCAATGCCACGTCATCGATCCGTCTATGTGAACAGTGTCGTGAACAGTAATGTAGACAGTACCGTACATGTGAATAGTGCCATTTTTCCTTTTATGCTCCTCCTAAGGTTTTCGACCGTCCTGAGTTCAAAAGTGATGTCCGTTTTGCCGTCTGATCTCTCCTTTATTGTGAAATGATTATAATGCCCCTAAAATACATAAAATACTTAATTAAAATAAAATACATATAATTAAATCACAAAAAGGTTAAATACATAAAAGTAAGGGTTGTTAGCAAGACTTGAAATGTCAAATGACGGTTTTCTCCTTTATAAATATGCATTTTCTAACACTCAACACACCCCCCAACCAGCTTATTGCTAGTCCCTAGCAAATAAAGCGAAAATAAAATTCAAATTCAAAATGATTTTTTTTTTGAAACACTCGTATTTATTCAATCAAATTAATGATAGCAATCAAATAAAAGTATAAGGCAAGAATTGTAGTTGAATGATGCTAATAATGTGCGAAAATTGTAGTTGAATGAACGTGAGGAATTAAGAAATGATGCATATGAAAATTCAAGAATTATTAAGGCAAGAACAAAAGCTTTTCATGATAAAAGATTTTTTTGAAAGCATTTGAGATTGGTAAAAAAATGTTGCTTTATAATTCTCGTCTTCATTTGTTTCCAGGAAAGTTAAAGTCAAAGTGGAGTGACCCATTTGTTGTAAAAAATTTATATCCACATGGGGCTGTAGAAATTGAGAATCCAAAAACATTTAAAGTTAATGGACAAAGAATAAAGCCCTATCTAGAATACCAACCTTGTGAAGCAAGCACCGAAATAAATTTGAGTGACCCACCAAATCTTGATTAAGTTTTTAATGAATGTTTTAACTTTTCACTGTTGTTTTACCATTTGAATTGTTTGACTGTCTTGAAAGATATGCGATGTGATGTTTCTTATTTAAGTGTGTTTAATAATTGTGTTTTCTTCATCATTATACATCATGAGCACCTCAATAAGGAAGATTCTCTTTAGACATCTTAAAAACCTCTTTTGAATAAAAGTTCACTTGAGAGGCCTGATACAAAGCTGTAAATCACATCTAATTTGGGAACGACAACCACCAACATTAGTGTCCTAGTTGAGGGTCTGGAAAGACAACTCAGAGAAATAGAGGGTGGTATATATGAATTTTAATTTGAGCTTGAGATTAACTCAATAAGAAAACAAAGGTGAGTTCGTTTTTCTTTTTACATTGTGTGTTTCTTTTTTAGTGTTAAAAATTGTATGTTTATTAAGGGGTAAAAATGTTATTTTGTGCTATTAATGTAATTGTGTAACATATTGTGAATTTCTAATTATTTTTCTAAGTATTTGATTTTGTGTATTTTTGTGTGTTTATTAGGTAAAAATAATAATTTCATCCAATTTGAGGTTCCAAACAAATGTACGGATGTCAAATTTGGATTCCGGATGTCTGAGAAATGATGTCTTTGTCGATGAGGATCCGAGACTTTTGTTGTAAATTTTTACATTTTCACCACGGTAAATGTGGTAATTATAAAATTATAAATTTTTATCATGTTAGGTAAGGTAATTTTTACTGGAATGTGTTGGATATGCTTGAGTGGATTAAGTTAAGTTTATGTTTTATTAGTGGGACAAATGTAAGGTTAAAATGTAATTAATTTTTTTTATTTGTGTGGTGTGGATTTACCATGTACTAGTATAAATAGAGAGGGGGTGAACACACCTCTTCACACCTTCTCTTCTCTTCTTTCCCCCCAAATTCTTCTTCTTATCTCTCTTTGAAATATATTTTCAATAAATCAAATTAGTTTTATTTTCAAGTTTTAAGCATTTTTTAATTATGTCTTTTTTGTTTTTAAAGAAAATACCTTTTATTTTAAATATGTTTAGCTAAATATTAGTAGTTAGGGGGAGGTGAAACTCTTAGTAAAATATGATTTAATTAAATTCTATTTTTAATTTTATAAATTAAATTGTTTTCTATTTAATTTTATCCATATTTTATATTTTGAAATTTTGATTTATTGTAGACAAACATGAGATTTTGGTACAATGAATTCTTAATATCTTAGTATAAAGTATGGAAAAATGGTATTTTGACTTATTGTAGATAAGTTAAGTTTTGACCCATTAAGTTCTTAATCTATAATAAAATTAATGGGAAAATGGTTATAATTTATACAATTAATCTTTTGGGAAAATGAAAAGAACTTGTTAAATTATATTTATTACTAGGAGTGGATCCATAACCCTAACTAATTCAATTTCATAATTTTTCTTAAATTAAATTGCATATTTTTAATTTTAATTTTTTTGATAAACTTAAATAAACAAATTAAATTCTTTCTCTGTGGATCGACCTCGGACTCACCAAGATATATTATAACTAGACACTCTTATACTTGAGAGTAAATCAAATATTTTTAAGTCGTGTCAAGTTTTTGGTGTCGTTGCTCGGGAGATGTATTTATTTTGTTTTATTTTTCCTTTTTTTTTTTTTACTTTTTGTGTAAATTTTTTTTATCCCCTTTTTCTTTTCTTAAATTCTCTTCTATCCCCACATCTTTCATAATTACAATTTCACCCTAAAAATTCTCGTTTCGAGCTCATTCTTCTCATAATTACAGTTTGATCACAAAATCATAGAAAACTTTCAAATAGGTCCCTAGCTAAAATATCCTATAAATCTCAAATTCGGACCTATAAATTGAACTTTCTTGGACCATAACTGGATTTCTTTGGACCTAATTTGGACTCAATAAAAAGAATATTGACTTTAAAAATAATAAGGCCCATTAATTTGAAATCACTTAATTGATTGGTAATTTTTAAAATTTGAAAAACGAAAAAGAGTCTACACTTTAATTATTTCTTTTCTTTCTTTCTTTTATTTATTTCTGCAATTTAATTTTCGCATTTATTTTATTTTCCTTTTTTTTGCATTTACTTTGTTGATATATTTGGTTTATTGTTATTTTAATTTTAGTTAATTAATTTTCATTTTATTATTTTTGTCTTGTATTTTTTTACATTTATCTTGTTTATTTAATTTTCATTTTGTTTTTTTAATTTATGTAATTTTCAGTTTTTTTTATTTGTTTGTATATTATCTTTACAACATAATTTTATAATCACACATCATCATTGCATGAGACGTTGGTCTCGAACTTCAAGTGGCAGGTTAATTTAGATCTCAATCACCACCACCAATCATAGACGAAATTCAAGACGAAAATATTTTAGGCCAACTTTATCCTCCAGTTGATCAAGAAGACAACTAATCTCAACATGATCAGAATCAACCAAGAATTTTGAGAGATTACATGAATCCAACGAGAACCGAAGCATCGTCGTATATAGTATTTCCTCTAGAAGCATCTCGATTCAATTTCAAACCAAGTATTATCAACTTTTACCAACATTTCATGGTTTAGAATATGAGAATCCATACTTGCATCTAAGAGATTTTAAGAAAGTTTGTAATACATACACAAACCAAAATTGTAGCATGAACATAATTAGATTAAAGGTTTTTCCTTTTTCATTAAAAGATAAAGTTAAAACTTGGCTACAAAACCTTAGATAAGGATCAATAAGAACTTGGAATAACATGCAAGAACATTTTTTGAAAAAATTCTTTCTACCTCATAGAACCAATTCTTTTAAAAGACAAATCACTTATTTTACTCAAAAAAAATGCAGAAACATTATACCAATGTTGGGATAGATTTAAAGAATTGCTTAACATATGTCCACACCATGATTTTGAAACTTGGCGATTGGTCACTTGTTTCTACGAGGGCTTAACACTACAAAGTAGACAAGTTGTAGAAATGATGTGTAATGGTGAATTTAGAGATAAAAATTCTGAAGATGCACTAGATTACCTTGACTAATTAGCTAAAAATGCACAACATTGGGATACTGTTGGAACTTTTGAATTAACTAATAAACCACAACCATCTCCATCTAGTGGAGGAATCTATAACCTTAGGGAAGATCATGATTTACAAGCAAAATTTGCATCTCTAGTTAGGAAGGTTGAAGCTTTGGAAAATAAAAAAAAAAAGTGAACAAGTAAAATCTGTTCAAGAAATTGCTTGTGATATTTGTAGTTCTAATGATTATTTCACTCAAGATTGTCCCACTCTGCCTACACTTTGCATGATCAAGCTAATGCCATCAACACTTTTAACAAGCCAAACCCATATTCACAAACTTATAATCCTGGTTGGAGAAATCATCCAAATTTTAGTTGGAGGAATAATAATAATGCACAATCTTCACAACCACCACCTCCACAAAATTTTCAAAATACTCAGCCTTATGCACCCTATGTTCCACCACCATGGAAAAATTTGGAAGATACAATGCATTCATTCATTAGGAAGCAAGATGCTATTAACAATCAAAATGCACAAACCTTTTCTGATTTGAAAGATATTCTTGCTAAAATTGCTTCTGCACTCACAATTCAAGAAAAATGAAAATTTTTAGCTCAATGACAACCAAATCCTGAGATTCAAAATGCACCCATGGACCAAGTCAAGTTAGTTATAACTTTTCGTAGCGGTAAGGTTATTGATCGGCTTATTCCTGAACCTTGTGAAGATAACAACAATGAAAATTCAAAGGGTAAGAAAGAACTAAATAAACTTACACCTAATGAAGAAATAACTATTGTTCCATCTGAACCACCATTTCCGCATGCATTGAATAAACCAAGAAAATCAAATCACTCTTCTGAAATTTATGAAATTTTTAAGCAAGTGAAAGTTAACATTCCTCTATTAGATGCAATCAAGCAGGTACCTTCATATGCAAATTTTTAAAAGACTTATGCATTGTTAAGAGGAAATTGAAGGTAAAAAATAGTGCTTTTATTACTGAACAGGTAAGTACCATTCTGTCTGCCAATAATAAGTTGAAATATAAAGATCCTGGCTGTTCTACTATTTCTTGTATTATTGGAGATCAAAAAATTGAGCATGCTTTGTTAGACCTTGGTGCTAGTGTTAATTTGCTTCCATATTCAATTTATCTTCAACTTAATCTTGGTCAGTTAAAATCAACTTCAACTACACTTTTGCTTGCCGATAGAGCAGTTAAAGTACCAAAACGAATAGTAAAAGTTGTTTTTGTATAAATTGATAAATTCATATACCCTTTGGATTTTATTGTTTTAGAAATTGAACCTGTTGTGAATAATTATAAACTAATTCCTGCAATTTTGTGTTGACCATTTTTTGCAACTGCTACTGTTTTGATTAATTGTAGGAATGGTTTGATGAATTTTTCATTTGGAAATATGACTCTGAAATTGAATGTTTTGAACATGTGTAGGCAACCTAATGAGGAAAATGAGAATGAAGATGAAATTGATGAGCAAAAGGAATTGCTTGAATCTTGTATAGATGAGAATATTCAAAAAGGGAATTTTCTGAACTTAGTGATATTTGTTTGGTTAATTCGATTGAATCAAATAAACAACTTGAACATGATACTTCTAATATAATTTTTTTTTATTCTTGTCAGACTTTGGAAAATGACGATGGGAAACCAAAATTTGACGAGCTTGGAATCATTGAAAAGATTGAACAACAAGAAGCACCCAAATTGGAATTGAAACCTTTGCCAGAAGGATTGAGGTATGCTTATCTTGGAGAAGAACAAACTTATCCTGTTGTGATTTCTTCGACCATATCAAGCGACCACGAAGGTAAGTTGTTATCTATTCTTAAAAAGCATAAAAACGTAATTGGATGGACTTTAAATGACATTAAAGGTATTAATCCTTTAATTTGCACACATAGAATCAATTTGGAAGAAAATGCTAAAACGTGTCAACAACCTCAAAGAAGATTAAACCCACACATGAAAGAAGTAGTAAAAAATGCAGTTCTTAAGTTACTTGATGTGGAAATTATCTACCCTATCTCTGATATTAAGTGGGTAAGTCCTACACAAGTAGTGCCTAAACAATCTAGAATCATTGTGGTTAGAAATGAAAAATGTTAATTAATTCCAACACGAATTACGTCTAGTTGGCGCATGTGCATTGATTTTAGGAAATTAAATGAAGCCATTAGAAAAGATCATTTTCCATTACCATTTCTTGACCAAATCTTATAAAGAGTAGCTGGACATCCCTACTACTACTTTTTAGATGGATATTCATGTTATTATCAAATTCTTATATCACTTGAAAACCAAGAAAAAACCACATTTACATGTCCCTTTGGAACATTTGCATTTAAAATAATGCTATTTGAACTTTGTAATGCTCCTGCAACATTTCAAAAATGCATGCTAAGTATTTTCACCGATATGATTTAACACCGTTTAGAGGTCTTTAGAGATGATTTAATTGTGTTTGGGAATTCTTTTGATGATTGCCTTGATAATTTGGAAAAAATTTTAAAAAGATGTGTTTAAAAAGAACTCGTGTTAAATTGGGAAAAATGACATTACATGGTTACTTCTGGAATTGGTTTTGGTCATGTTGTATCTGTTAAAGGAATTGAAGTTGATAAAGCAAAAATTAAAGTCATATCTAAATTGCCACAACCAAAAACAGTTAGAGATATGCGATTCTTTTTAGGACATGCAGGATTTTATAGGAGGTTTATAAAAAACTTTAGTGTCATATCTAAACCACTTTGTAACCTCTTATTAAAAGATGAACCATTTGAATGGACTGATTATTGTCAAAGATCTTTTAAGAAAATAATTTGTCTTTTGACATCCACACCTATTATGCAATCTTCTGATTGGTCTTTGCCTTTTGAATTAATGTGTGATGCAAGTGACTTTGTTGTTGGTGTTGTTTTAGGACAAAGAAAGGATGGAATGCCATTTGTGATTTATTATGCGAGTAAGACTTTGGATAGTGCTCAAATGAATTATTCCACAACTGAAAAATAATTACTTGCTGTGGTGTTTACATTAAACAAATTTCGCTTCTATTTGCTTGGTTTTAAAACAGTTGTTTTTACTGATCACGTTGCTGTGAGATATTTGATGACTAAACAGGATGCCAAACCAAGACTAATTCATTGGATTTTGTTACTTCAAGAATTTGACCTCACTATCAAAGATAAAAAGGGTACCAAAAATGTCGTTGCTGATCATTTATCAAGACTCATATATGAAATCTGTACTGATATAACACCCATCAATGATTCATTTCCTAATGAATTTTTATTATCTGTTATTTCAATACCATGGTATGCTAACATTGTTAACTTCATTGTTACGGGTAAAATGCCTTCGCAATGGAATACTCAAGAGAATGAGGGAAGTAGTGTCATTGATTTATTTTCCCGTATAAATGGCGGATAATGGTACTCCGTGACTTCTTAAGTCGGTATCCTCAGGTTCCCACAATAACTGAGATCTCAAAATCAAGCATGGAAGAAATCACTACAAGAAAACTGATAATAGATGACAGACACTTTATGACAGATTCTAGACAAAATGGCTTATGTCATAAAATTATGATGGACTCGTGATAGAATTACAGGTCTATCAAGGATTAATGTCGGATTCTTGATAGAATTACTGTCCATCAAGGATTAACGATAAACTTATGATAAAATTATTTTCTATCATAAATGTACGAAAGAATGGTGATAGAAATTATTTCTATCAAGAAATTTATGATAGAAATCTAGGATTGACCATATTTGACTAAATTTTAAATTATTTTATTTATTAAAAAAATCGAAGTGTTGCATTTTACAATAAATAAATATTAAAAAAGAAAAAAACAAACGGTTTGTTTAGATAGTGTTAGATTAAAAATACCCAAAAATTTTCTAACTCCATTTATACGCTCATCCTCACCACCTCACTGTCTCAACTCTCAAATTAAAAACCCTAGGTCAAACCCATACTTTATCAATCAAATTTCTACTACCGACACTAAGCTTTAAGATACTATGGCTACCACCGAACACTCAACACTCAATACTCAGAGCCGAAACTCCTACAACCACCACTATAAGCAGTTGCACGATCAGTCTTCACCACCAATTAAGCTCATCATAAGATTTCGAGAATTCGAGATCAAACCCACCTATCATAGTTATCACTCAGTTGTCGGAATAGCCGCTTAAACACCAAATGTTGCTTGTTGTCATTGCTTCTTCACTAGCAATACGAATCACCAGTGATCGGGCACACCATCGTAATAACCACACATCATTGAACAAGCCCCAGCCAAACCCTAATTGGACACTAACCCAAACCCTACTGTTGCTTAAAATTGAAGGTATGAATTTCAGCTTTAGTTTCTATGGTTCAATTTTATGAAATTTGTGAAATTTTAATTAGAAAATGTAATGCATTTTTCTCTTTCTATTTTGAATAGGCAATCTTTGAATTGGATATGATGTTGTGAGATTTTGTGCTAATTTATTCAATTATGCAGGGGAAGAGATTTGTACTAGTAATTGAGATGTTGAGGGTCAATAAACACTTGCAAATTCAACCAAAAGTACCAATAAGAAATAGCCCCAACATGGATCGGTTATTTACGGGACCTCACAGTAAGTCCAATTATTCAACCTTTTTTGCCCACAATTCTTCATTTACTTATTTTTCATGATGAAAGTATATGGAAAAAGAATACATGTGGGGTAAATTTGGGTACTATAAAATCAAATGCATGTGGGTTTTGATTTATTTTTCTTGCTTAGGTTGATTATAAGTTATTATATATATAATTTTAAGGTGCTTTCTCGATTTATGCCTCGATTTATATTTTTTTGTTTTAGCTTTGAAGGATTGAACTATTTACTGCATCTAGATATAATTTTTGACAAACTCTTGAAGATAAGTTTTGGAATGAAATGGTGATATTTTACAGAGTTATGCCTAGCAAGTGTTTGATAGAATGCTTAAAAGGATAAAAACTGTTATAGGCTTTTATTTATGAGAGGTTCTACCTTTAAATGCAACTGAGGGACTTGAAAATTACAAGGAACCCATTTAACAGACAACATCTTTTTTTTTTTGCAGTGGTCTTAACTTGGTCTTAACTTGTGTACAGACTTGATGAGCTCGGATAATGAATGTCCCTATATGTGTAAGAAATGGCAATTCTTTTGTTTGACATGCAAGAAACTTGAAACGCCATCTTATTAAAAACTTTGTATCTGTGAGAGCATTTTGCTTCAGTGAAAGCAATTGTGAGCCATGCTTTTACATTCACTTTTGAAGGTTTATTGTGTAAGAAAAAGTTATCTTTTCTTTTTTAATTTTCTTTTAATGCTTGATTAAATTTTTTAAACTTTAGATTGTGTTTTTTATTAAGCTTAAAACTTTGTTTGGAGGCTGGAAGCTTCGAGAGTAAAGAAAAAAGGACAAAAGGGAAAAAGGCTTTTACTTTTTAGGCAAATGTTCTTAGTACATGTGTTTATCTTTTTATTTATATACTTTAAAATTTGAGCTTTGAGGTTCTTTGCATGTTTTCTTAAGCATGTTAAAGAAACATTGATGTAGAGATAAAAAGCTGAAAGTCAAAGAGTGTGTTTGGTTTCCTTTATTTTCTCTATAATTTTTTAATAATGGGTTTGGAACACAAACATTTTAATGTGGTGACAAATTAATAAAACCTTTAATTTACTATTCTATTGTTGGGTTAAATTGATGAAAGATCTAGTTTATTGTTTTAAGGGATTGAAAATCTGCATTTTTGAATAATGATTGTCCATTCAATGCATGTGAAATTCTGCATTTCTAACTTCAATTATAAATGTTTGGAGTGAGTGTTTTGTGAAGATATTCGCATTTCACAAAATGTGAACCTTTGGGTGTGTGCACTTGTAACTCTATAGAATTCAAGCAAGCTAGAAAATATGGACATCCATATTTTAGAAAATTTAAATAAAGATGTGCCTTGTTCTAATTTACTATATTCTTAAATAATGCTTGTAGTTTGTATCAGTTCATGTATTTATTCCAATAATTTTTTCTATTATGCATTTTCAACATTTCATGTTTGATTATGCATGTAAAGTTGGTATGCTAATGCTATTATGCAATGTGCCTTTTATTAAGTTTATAAATTGGGTTGATTGATTCTATATAAACCTGTTTGCTGGATTTGGTTTGGAATGTGGCTGGGTATATGGTTGGAATTAGAGTGTTGTTGGAATATGACAGTTGTTGCGCATGAGTTGGAGTATTGCTAGGTGTGTGGCTGGAACTAGAGTGCTGCGGGAATATGGTATTTTAGCTGGGAGTCTTACTGGAAGGCTTGTTGTTGGATTGGGTTGATTGATTCTTATGTACTGTTGATGGTGGCGTGGCAGCATATCAGTGGACCAAAAATCTCGCGTACGGTACATGCATCACACAGGATTATTTTCAACCAAACCGCGTCACTGTTCAACTCAGGTCAAACCGTGTTGCTGTTCATCCACGTGGTCAAACCGCGTACTGTTGACTGATGACGTGGCGCAATCCTGAGCGTCCAAACTGTTTTTAATCCAATGGCTATGATTTACTCCATGTATCTATAAAAAGGGGGGCCTCTCCCCCTAATTTGGCATCTCTGAATTCATTTTTGGACTCTATTTTCTATAATTCCTTCTCCATCTTGTATTTTCTACGTATTTTAATAAATTCCCATTTTGCCCCTAGTTCAATTATGAGTGGCTAATTTTCTTTCAAGCTTGGGATGAAGGTGAAGTCTCAACATGTGTCATGGGCTTTATTTGGTAAATTTATTTTCTTTTCCCCTCTAGTTTTTGTGGATGTTTTGACTTTTCGTTAACAAATAATAATAATCTTGTCTAGTACCGCCCTTGTTTCACCGGCTCCCTAGTACAAGGTTATTATTATTTGACACGATAAGCCCTTAGCACCATATTGATTAGAGTGCGGTTCATGAGGTGTGGATTCCCCCCTCATGATTTAATTAGCATTAATAAGGAATATTTAGCCCATGGTGCATGTTGATACGGATCCAGATACCCAAGTGCTTTATTTCAATAGATTTATCTTCAATTTATTCTCGCCATTTTAGTTTAAGTTTTAGAATATTCCAAATTAATTTCACCAGAAATCCAACCACTCATTTACAAAATTAATTCTACACAATTAAAATCCACCTCCTCGTGGGATCGACACTCGTCACCATTAATCTATCCTACAATAGATTCGTGCGCTTGCGAGTTCAATAAAATTTGTACAACAAGTTTTTGGCGCCGTTGCCGGGGAGGTAAGTAATTTTAATTCATAGAATTAATTTTTGTGAATAATTCCATTTAAATTGTTTTCTTGTATTTTTTTTTAAAAAAAGAAAAAAGAGAAAAAAAAAAGTGAATCTACATTTAAAGGTTAGTATTTCTTTTCTTTTTCTCTTCTTTAAAATTCTGTAATTTAATTTTCAATTTATTTTTTTTGTAATTTTTTTTGTTTATCTTATTAATTTATTTTTAGTTAATTTATTTCACGTATTTATTTTTGTGTATTTTTATAGAAAGGTTTTAACAGCGTGATAAGGTTAGTAACGTAATTTCTCCTTCTTCTTTATTTTTATTTGTTTTGTTTCCATTTATTTTTGCATTTCTTGCATGCATGGTCGTAGGTCATTATTACCTAATCTTGAACCTATAGACCTTGAACTAGAAAAAACACTTCGCCACAAGCACGTTAAAAATAAATTTGAAATGAATTTACAAGCACCACAGGAGAGGCCATTTAAGGACTATTTTAGTCCCTTAGCTAATTTGAGCACATCATGTATAAGATACCCAAATGTAGCTGCTAGGAGTTTTGAACTAAAACCTAGTGTGCTAAATTGTCTCCCCACATTTTATGGCCTAGAAAATGAGGACCCATATAATCATTTGAATGATTTTCATGCTATTTGTCAAACATTTAAATATGAGAATTTTTTAGATGATGATGTTAAACTTAGACTATTCCCATTTTCTTTAAAGGATAGAGCTCGTTCATGGTTAAATACTTTGTCTGCTAATAGCATCACATCATGGGAACAAATGGTAACAAAATTTCTGAATAAATATTTCCCAGTGCATAAAACCAATGCTATTCGCAGGGAAATCTCAGAGTTTACCCAGAGAGAAGACGAGTAGTTTTTCGAAACATAGGAGAGATTCAATGGGCTACTCTTGAAGTGTCCACATCATGGGTACGAGAAATGGCACCAATGCCAATACTTTTTGGAGGGATTATTGCCGAATGTGCAAGAATGGATAATGGCAACAAGTGGAGGAGAGCTAATGTCAAAAAGTGCATCAGAAATTTGAGAATTCTTCCAGCGACAAGCGGATAATTCCCAACAATGGAGTCGGTTAAGGGAGTAAATGAGGTTCACATTGGCTAATCCAGTTCAGAAATTAAAGAAGTCAAAGCAATAATTGAAGGTCTCTCTCGACAAATAGCATCGTTATCGACTGCTAAATCAATAGAGCCACATGACCCTGACTCATATCCAGATCAAGCCAATGCCATAGGTGTAATGAGAAAACCATCAAATTACAACCCATACTCCAACACATATAATCCTGGACGGAGAGACCACCCCAATTTTTCATGGTCTCAAGGATTCCAACAGAATGAACCAGTAGCTCTAGCTCCACCAATGCAACAAATTCCTCAAGTTCCTCAAGCCTCTCAGCCACCATTTAGACCATACAATCAGAACCAGAGCTACTCTCAACCCAGACCATGGGAGGATGCATTCCAGAATTTCAAGAATGTTACTCATTCCACAATTGAGCAACAGAACCGCACCATTGATGGACTACGAAATGAGTTGAGAGCAGTCTTCAACTCACAAGCCTAATCAGTTTCAAGTCTCGAGAAGATGGTGGGACAGCTTGCTTCTTCAGTTCAGACCTTGGCAATGACTGTTGAGAAAGGTAAATTTTCAAATCAACCAGTGCCTAATCCTAAAGGAGTATATAAAGCAAGTACCAGTTCACCACAGCAGCATAGAGAGATCAAAGCAGTCATGACCTTGCGAAAAGGAAAACAAAGTGGAGATGCCGGTGACAAAAGAAAATCAAATTGTACCTGTGAACGTTGAGGACTCACCATCGGAGCAGAAAGAAGAAACTAACCCACGAGAATACGTTCCCAAAGCTCCATTTCCTCAGAGGTTAGTTAAAGGAAAGAAAGGAAAATCCACAGGTGAGATTCTTGAAATTTTCAAACAGGTAAGTGTTAACATCCCTTTACTTGATGCTATTAAACAAGTTTCATCTTATGCCAAGTTTCTTAAAGACCTTTGTACTAAAAAGAGAAACATTCATGTTTAAAAGAAGGCATTTTTAACAGAAAACGTTAGTTCTATACTCCAACAAAAAATTCCTCTAAAATGCAAAGACCTAGGCTCCCCCACTATCTCATGTAGCATAGGAAACTACACAATTGAGAATGCTTTGTTGGATTTAAGAGCTAGTGTAAATCTGTTGCCTTACTCAGTATTTTTGAAACTTGGACTTGGAGAATTACACCCAACTCCAGTGGTGTTACAGCTTGCAGATCGGTCCACGATAATACCTCGTGGTATTGTGGAGGACGTGCTTATCCAGGTAGACAAGTTTTATTTTCCTATTGATTTCATTGTAATTGACACTCAACCAATACAGGATTCAAGAAAGCACATCCCCATTATTCTAGGCCGACCTTTCTTGGCAACTGCGGATGCTCACATTCAATGCAGGACTGGAAATATGCAGTTGTCCTTCGGTAATATGACTATGGAACTGAACATCTTCAACATTGCCAAACAACCTCACAATGTAGATGATGGAATTGTTGATGTGGATTTAATTGAAGCATTAGTTGATGACACTTTTGTTTCAAACCTTAGTGATGATCCTTTACAAATATGTTTAACTCACTTTGGTTTGGATTTTGATATTGACAGATCAGTTGATGAGGTCAACGCTCTACTTGACTCAACACCATCCATAGACACTAATAAATGGAAGTCAAGAGTTGAACAACTAGCACTATTAGAAAGGAAACTCATCCCATCATCAGAATCACCACCGAAACTCGAGTTCAAACCATTGCCCAACACTTTAGAATATGCATTTTTGGAAGAAGAAAGTTCTCTGCCGATAATCATCTCATCATCCCTAAATGAGGAACAAAAAGGTAAGTTGTTGGATGTTTTGAAAGAGCACAAAGGAGCATTAAGATGGACCATAGCGGACATAAAATGTATAAACCCAATAGACTGCATGCATTACATTCACCTTGATGAAAATGCTAAACCTACTAGGGAAATGCAACGTCGGTTAAATCCTAACATGAAAGAAGTTGTTAGAACTGAAGTCCTTAAGCTATTAGATGCAGGTATCATTTACCCCATTTCTGATAGTTCATGGGTCAGCCCTGTACAAGTTGTCCCCAAAAAGTCGAGAGTTATAGTAGTTACGAACGCTGATAATGAATGAATACCCACTAGAGTGACTACAGGATGGCGTGTATGCATTGATTATAGAAAGTTAAATTCTGTCACACGTAAAAACCATTTTCCTTTACCATTTATCGACCAAATGCTTGATAGATTAGTAGGCCATGAATTTTATTGCTTTCTAGATGGCTACTCAGGATACAATCAGATCCCCATAGCACCAAAAGATCAAGAGAAAACTACTTTCACTTGCCCTTTTGGCACTTTTGCATATAGGAGGATGCCATTTGGATTATGTAATGCACCTGCTACATTTCAACGATGCATGTTAAGCATTTTTTGTGATATGGTTGAATGATTCCTTAAAGTCTTTATGGATTATTTTTCTGTTTTTGGTGACTCGTTTGATCAATGTTTACATCATCTAACACTAGTTCTACAGAGATGTATCGAGAAGAACTTAGTCTTAAATTAGGAGAAGTGTCATTTTATGGTAAAACAAGGTATAGTTCTCGGTCACATCATTTCGAGCAAAAGTATTGAGGTTGACAAAGCCAAGATGGATCTCATTTCTAATCTTCCTCCACCTAAAACAGTCAGAGAAGTAAGATCTTTCTTTGGACATGCTGGTTTTTATAGACGTTTTATTAAAGATTTTAGCAAAATTTCTAGACCCTTATGTAATCTACTTGCTAAGGATGTACCTTTTGTCTTTGATGATTCATGTCTTGTGGCATTTGAAAAATTAAAGCAATTGTTGACATCATCACCCATCATTCAGCCCCCAAACTGGAGCTTACCATTTGAGCTCATGTGTGATGCATCTGACTATGCAGTAGGAGCAGTATTAGGACAAATAGTTGATCGAATTCCCCATGTTATTTACTATGCTAGTATGACATTAAATGATGCACAGTTGAACTATTCAAATACTGAAAAAGAAATATTAGCTGTAGTGTTTGCATTAGAGAAATTTCGATCTTATCTCATTGGTTGTAAAATAATTGTATTCACAGATCATGCTACTCTTAAATACCTTCTCACAAAGAAAGATGCAAAAGCTAGACTAATTCGTTGGGTGTTACTTTTGCCGGATTTCGACTTGGAATTTAAAGATAAGAAAGGCACAGAGAATGTTGTGGCTGACCATCTCTCTCGTCTCCATTTTGACACAATTATGGAAACATTACCATTGAATGAGTCATTTGTACATGAACAATTGATGAGTGTGGAAGTATTACCATGGTATGCTGACATCGTGAATTATCTTGTTACAGGTCAACTTCCAGAGCATTGGACCAAGCAAGACAAGGCTAAATTCTTTGCAGAAATAAAGAATTTCTTTTGGGATGACTTGTATTTGTTCAAGTATTGTGCAGATCAAATTGTTAGACGATGTGTCCCAGAAAATGAAATTCAGAATATTCTTTAATTCTGCCATGAACAAGCTTGTGGAGGCCATTTCAGCGCTAAGAAAACAGCGACTAAAGTTTTACAATGTGGTTTCTATTGGCCAACTATATTTCGAGACGCTTACACTTTCTGTTCTTCATGTGATAAGTGTCAACGAATAGGGAGCATTACACGAAGGAACATGATGCCATTAAATCCAATTTTAGTAGTTGAGATTTTTTATGTATGGGGTATCAACTTCATGGGACCTTTTCCCCCTTCTTTTGGCCATCAATACATATTGGTTGCTGTTGACTACGTATCGAAATGAGTAAAAGCAATTCTATGTAGAACCAATGATCATAAGGTGGTGATAGGATTTTTGAAAAGCAACATTGTTTCACGCTTTGGATTCCCTCGAGCAATAATCAGTGATGGTGGTGCCCACTTTTGTAACAAAGCATTTAAAGCTCTTTTGACAAAGTATTCAATCACTCACAAAGTGGCAACCCCATATCATCCACAAACCAGTGGCCAAGTTGAGATCTCCAATCGAGAAATAAAGCACATATTAGAAAAGACGGTGAGGCCGGACAGAAAAGATTGGTCATTAAGACTTGATGATGCATTATGGGCATATAGAACGACTTTCAAGACCCCGATTGGGATGTTACCATACAAGCTAGTGTATAGAAAACTTGCCACCTATCTATGGAACTCGAGCATCGTGCGTATTGGGCCATCAAGAAATTCAACTTTGACATGCAGCAAGCCAGCTCAGAAAGAAGATTACAGCTGTCAGAACTTGAAGAAATTCGCAATGATGCATACGAAAATGCCAAGATTTACAAGCAACGAATGAAAGTCTTCCATGACAAGCAAATTATGAGAAAATCTTTCACTCCAGGTCAGAAAGTACTTTTATTCAATTCTCGCTTGCACCTCTTCCCAGGTAAGTTACGCTCTCGATGGTCTGGTCCCTTTATTGTTCATACTTTTTTTCCACATTGGGCAATTGAAATTAAGGACCCAAATAACGGTGTCACGTTTAAAGTTAATGGTCAAAGATTAAAGCCATATCTAGAGTACCAACCACATAAAGAAGACACCGAAATAAATTTGAGTGACCCACCAGATTTAAATTGATTTTTTTTCTTTTCGTTGATTTGATTTTTCTTTCTTTTTCTTATTATTCTTTTGCTAATTGAAATTATTTTTGCATAAGTGTGTTTTTTTTACCATTAAGTTTTCTCTTATTATTGTTAATCATAAGTACCATACTTAGACCGTTCCTCCTGAACTTTCTTAAACCACTTCAACGTGTCAAAACTCATCTCAAAAGGCAGATTCGATTTTGCAAAACACATCGTATTTGGACTCTGCAACCACCAGAGTTAGTATCCTATGTTGAGGGTTTAGAAAGCCAACTCAGAGACATTGAGAGAAGTGTTTACGACATCCAGTTGGAGCTTGAGGTAAATTCAATAAGAGGACGATTTTAATTTTCTTTGTGTGTTTTAATTTGTTTTTCTATTTGTGTTCTTTAGTTTGTTACCCCGGTGAAGTGGCGGATAACGGTACTCCATGACAATCAAGTCGGTTACTTCAGTTTCCCATAATAATTGATATTTTGAGGCGAAAGTATGGACAGAAACGAGATTCTAGCGAAGCTTCACAAGTGATTCCCTTCACTTCCTCAGAATGCCCTCCTTACAATCTATAAAGCTCGGTCCGAACGCATGCAATTACTTATGAGGAATAACATACCCGCTGACATCCGTTGGTTAATCGAGGCGAAAGTATGATTGGCAGGTGAGTTACCTCCAAAATTTATTGCATACATGCCTGGTTGTGGTAAAGGAAATTATGCAAGAAAACGACGAGCTCGAAGAATTTCTGTTGCTTATCATAAGTGTGCCAGAATGAGTTGCGATAAAAAACCATGTTCTTTAGGAATGTTGTCTGATAACAAGGAAGATAAGATTCAATTTATTAAGGATGGCTTGAATAAGGTGTCATTGGATGATATCCTTTTGTCTCTTGAAACGCATCCTAGTGGATATGTGTAAGGAGCGATTCTCCAGTTATGGCCATTATTCCTGAAAGAGCATGCACGATATAGTCTCGAGAATCTGACTATAAACGACCATGTTTGCCAGTTTATAAGAAAACTGGATGGGAAGCATATCCTCGACCCATAGAAGGCGTTCAAGCCGTTTTTAGACGTAAAACCAGAGGAAGATGTGAGCCACAGTCGCAACTACCTGTAAATATCCTTTTACTTTACTGTTATTTTATTTCATTGTTGTTTTATTGTTTGCATTATTGTCTTTAATAATTTTATTACTGTTTGCTTTTTCCTTTTTACTGTTTCCTTTTTTACTATCGAGCCACGTGCTTTACGCGTTATTTGAAACTGACATGCTACCTCATACACAGTTGTGACCCACTGTCACCAAGATTCTTAAATATGACTTTTTGTTAAGCACTCACAAATTGTTTTTGAGAAGTATCCCAATGGCAGCTACTCCAAATAGACAATTCAAGAACATTTGTGTACTTTTTGGATTTAACTATGGCAAACATAAAGAGTTCGTTGAGGCAGCCATAGATCTTGGTCGAAGCATAGCAGAGAGAAAATTACACTTGGTGTATGGAGGCGGTAACCGAGGGTTATCAAAATTGGTCTCAGAAGCTGCTTT
This sequence comes from Citrus sinensis, assembly GCF_022201045.2. NCBI lineage: Eukaryota > Viridiplantae > Streptophyta > Magnoliopsida > Sapindales > Rutaceae > Citrus > Citrus sinensis. The sequence goes on along the minus strand of NC_068558.1, from coordinate 29,778,255 downwards.
TTTCAGAGGAAGTCAAGTGCTAGGTATCATCCCAAGAGCCCTAAAACCTTTGGGCAGTTTGTTTGACTCATCGACTGGAGAAGAGTTAGTCATCTCAGGTATGCAAGAAAGAATAACTGAAATACTTAATCATGTTGATGCTTTTATTTTCCTTCCAGGAGATCTTGCAATACTAGAGGCACTTATCACACTAGTATCTTGGGCCCATCTGCACATTCATCAGAAACCCATCGGTTTGTTAAATGTCAATAACTTTTATGATGGCTTCATCACATTTCTTAACCATGCAATAAAAAACTATTTCATTCCTTCCAATTCGAAAAAGCTTTTTATTTGTGCTCACACTGCTAATGAGCTACTTGATCTGTTACAAGCTTATAAACCGGAGCCAGACCCTTGGACCTTTGTGTTGGAGCATCCAAATAATGATGGTAACAGTGGCCGCAGTAAGAAGTACAAATTAGATTTAACTCTACGCTTGTAAATATTTTCTTCTGTGTTGCACCACCCAGGTGATGTCTTCTAAACTCTACTTCTTTCCTTTCAAACATTGAGGACAATGTTTCGTTCTGGTTGGGGGGAGGGAATAGTCGACAATTGTGGAATTTTGGTTAAGTTTTTACTAATTTTTTTTGTAGAAACTAACTGTTGCTAACTTTTTGTGTTGAAGATGGCTAAATATGGAGTGTAGTGACTCTGGAAACGCATCTTCATCGTTTAAAAAAAATTAAAAAACTAAAAAAAATTCAGACATTTTTTTTCTTTATTATGTTTTGATGTTCATTTTTCTTCTTCTTTTTAATTTCTCCTTTATAAATATATATTTTCAAATTTTTGAGTCGAAGATGGCTGAATATGGAGTGTAGTGCCTCTAGAAATGCATCTTCTAAGTTAAAAAAAAAAAAACCATTTTCATTTTCTATCATTTTAAGTGTAACTTTTCTAATTAGTTTTTATGCATCCTTTTCACATTTCTGCATGCATATTTTCCTTTCATGTTTAGAATAGGTTGGGGGGTAGAATGTTGTTTAAAAAAAAATTGTGTGATTTGTTTTAACATTGGAAGACATGATTAATTTCAAATTTTAGTATTTGTATTATCTTTGGTTTTAAGCGATGTTACACTATGTTTGCTACTCTACATGTTGATGTCGGAGACAAATATGAGTTGCTTGAAGGAATGAGCATGTCATAATAAGTACCAAGTGAGTTTTTGAGCCTATTATTTTTCTTGGAGAGTAAACCTTTTGCCCATTCTTCATACAGCTTAGCAGTTTATTATTTTATACACGATCTCTAGATTTCTTTTAAGTTAACCCTTAAAAAAATTGTAAAATAAAAAAAAAATGTGCGTTGCTACATTTGGAGGCCCATCTGACTAGTAGATATGGAAGATTATTTAGAGCCCTAAAAGACGATGGAAATGCCATCTTTGATCCGTTTGAGCCTTTCTAGCCATCCCTTTTATCAAATATCCATAGTTAACCCTTTTGAGCCTTTAAAAAAAAAAACTTTTCTTTGTCGAACTTATCATCTTGACCCACTCCGATTTGGAGTATTACCCAATATCTTACAAGTTCCATCACCTATTTATGTTTGAGAAAAATGTAAATAATTATTTTGTTCAGTGAAGTTATGCCAAACAAAAGAAAAAAAATAGTAAAAAAAAAAGAAAAAAATAACAATAAAAGGTGAAATCCACCTTGCAACTTCAAAAAAAAAATTCTACATTTTTCTCAAACATACACTTATTTTCCTTATTTCCCTTCTTTGTTAGCCATGTCCCTAGTCTACGTTACGACCTAATAAAAGTCCTTCTTGATTTTAGGGAACTATAGTCTGAAGTAAAAACTAGTTATATGGGCTAAAAAGATGTAGTGATGCATAATAAAAAAAAGAGAAAAAAAAAGATAAATAAAGTGGGTTGACTAGCATTTTTGTTTGACTTGAGATCGTATTATTTCTAAGCTGAGGGCATATTTCTTTCATCTTGGTGAGAGCATGTGATATCATTTTTTTTCTCTCAATTACCATTCATTGGAGTGACTATTTTTATTGGGTTTAATTTCTTTGTGAAAGTGTCACTACTTCCAGTGAGATTTTGGGGTTTGACATGTCATTCTTGAAGGTAGCTATGACAAAGTCTACTAGGCTGATTCATGTGGATGGTTGATGTGGGTGTGATGTTTCTTTAGACTTGAGATAATGCTTATACTTTTATGTGATTACTCTCATTAGTCTAATTGAATAAACATGAGTGTTAAAATATATATATATATATATATATTATTTTGGATTTAAATTTTGTTTTCGCTTTATTTGCTAGGGACTAGCAATAAGCTGGTTGGGGGGTGTGTTGAGTGTTAGAAAATATATATTTATAAAGGAGAAAAACGTCATTTTACACTACAAGTTTTACTAACACCCTTACTTTTATGTATTTAATCTTCTTTTGATTTAATTCCGTGTGTTTTATTTTAATTAACTATTTTATATATTTTAGGGGCATCATAGTCATTTCACAATAAACGAGAGATCAAACGGCAAAACGGACATCACTTTTGAACTCAGGACGGTCGAAAACCTTAGGAGGAGCATAAAAGGAAAAATAGCACTGTTCACATGTACTATACTATTCACGTGTACGGTACTGTCTACATTACTGTTCACGACACTGTTCATATAGACAGATCGATGATGTGGCATTGACCGATGATGTGGCATTGACTGATAAGGTGTCACGATCCTGTTGGACTAAAATTCTTATGTACTATTGATGGTGGCGTGGCAGCATATCAGTGGACCAAAAATCTCGCGTACGGTACATGCATCACACAAGATTATTTTCAACCAAACCGTGTCATTGTTCAACTCGGGTCAAACTGTGTTACTGTTTATCCACGTGGTCAAACCGCGTACTGTTGACTGATGACGTGGCGCAATCCTGAGCGTCCAAACTATTTTTAATCCGATGGCCATGATTTACTCCATGTATCTATAAAAAGAGGGGCTCCCCCCCCTAATTTGGCATCTCTGAATCCATTTTTGGACTCTATTTTCTGTAATTCCTTCTCCATCTTGTATTTTCTACGTATTTTAATAAATTTCCATTTTGCCCCTAGTTCAATTATGAGTGGCTAATTTTCTTTCAAGCTTGGGTTGAAGGTGAAGTCTCCACATGTGTCATGGGCTTTATTTGGTAAATTTATTTTCTCTTCCCCTCTAGTTTTTGTGGATGTTTTGACTTTTCATTGACAAATGATAATAATCTTGTCTAATACCGCCCTGGTTTCACCGACTCCCTAGTACAAGGTTATTATTATTTGGCACGATAAGCCCTTAGCACCATATTGATTAGAGTGTGGTTCATGAGGTGTGGATTCCCCCCTCATGATTTAATTGGCATTAATAAGGAATATTTAGCCCATGGTGCATGTTGATACGGATCCAGATACCCAAGTGCTTTATTTCAATAGATTTATCTTCAATTTATTCTCGCCATTTTAGTTTAAGTTTTAGAATATTCCAAATTAATTTCACCAGAAATCCAACCACCCATTTACAAAATTAATTCTACACAATTAAAATCCACCTCCTCGTGGGATCGACACTCGTCACCATTAATCTATCCTACAATAGATTCGTGTGCTTGCGAGTTCAATAAAATTTGCACAACATCATGCACCCCTTTTTATGATAGTTATTTCCTGTCATCTATTGCCTATTTTCTTGTAGTGAATACAACAAAAATTGCATAAATGTTTTCCTTCTCTCCCTCAAATTGCACTCTAAAAAATTTACAAAGCTTGTTGTGAAAGATTTCGTTTGTTAATAATCAATGGAATTCCTTCTAATATTCGTTGGTTAATTGAAGCAAAGGTCCGATTAGCTGGTGAGTTTCCTAATCCATTTGTTTTTTACATGCCTGGTTTTGGTAAAAACACATTTGCTAAAAAAATGAGAACTAAAAGACTTGGCTCAGAATGTCATAATTGTGTACGACTTAGTTGCAAACAAGAAGTTTGTAAATCTTTAGGAATGGTTTCTAATAGTTGAGAAGATAAAATTAAATTCGTTAAAGATGGCATGAGTAAAGAATCGTTCGATGATATCTTACGATCTCTTGAGACGCATCGAAGCATATATGTGCAATATGAGATACACATGTTATGGAGACTATTCCAAAAAGAAAGTGCACATTTTAGTCTTGAGAATCTGACTCAAAAAGACCTTGTTTGCCAGTTTATAAGAAAACTGGATGGGAAGCCTATCCTCGACCCATAGAGGGCGTTCAAGCCGTTACTGGACGTAAACCCAGAGGAAAATGTGAGCCACAAAACAACTACCAGTAAATATCCTTTTACTTTATTGTTCTTTTGCATTATTGCATTTAATGGTATGATTTTGTATTTAATCATTATTTGTTTTCTCTTTTTTTTTCTCTTTTCACTGTTCGCTTTTCTTTTTACTGTTTGCTTTTGAATTATTGAGACATCAGCTTTACGCGTCATCTGACAAATACACTAACCCATTTACGATTGTTTCTCATTTTTTCTGTCACTAAAATCTTTAAATATGAGCTCATTTTCCAATCACTCACAACTTGTTTGTGAAGATTATTCTAATGGCAGCATTTTCGAGTAGACAATTTAAAAGCATTTGTGTGCTCTCTGGATTTCATTATAAAAAATACAAAGTGTTCGTTCAGACAGCTGTAGATCTTGGTCGTGCTATAGCTGAAAGGAAACTGCACCTTGTATATAGAGGAGGTGACCGCGGGTTATCAAAACTTGTCTCAGAAGCTGTTTTTATTAGAGGAAACCAAGTACTAGGTATCATTCCACAAGCCTTAAAATCTCTAGGATGCATGTCTGACATACCAATTCGCTAAGGATGCAAGAGCGAATATCTGAGATGTTAAATCATTATGATGCTTTCATTTTCTTGTCAAGAGATATTGCAACTTTAGAGGCACTAATTACATTTGCATCTTAGGCCCATTTAAACATCCATCAGAACCCATTTTTAGGTTCTTTCAATGAGGTGTATGTTGATTTGTTGTTGTTGAGGAGTAGCTAATTTTTGCTTTCTTTTAATGAGGCCTGTGCTGCTGGTTTTGGCTCATTATATAGCCAAAAATGTTACTGTTGTTGGCTCCAACGGCTACATCTAGCTTTGATTCATGCTTAAGGGCAATCTCGTCATTTTGAAATAAGTTTGATGCTCAATTTGTTGGGAACATGTCATCAATTTCAATTTCCTAAACTCTTATGTTAGTTATGTTATTTCCTTTTCTCAATTTTAGTTTCCTAAACTCTTATGTTGGTTATGTTATTTCATTTTGTCAATTTCAGTTCCCTAAACTTAATTATGCTCTTGCATGAGCTAAACCATGTTTTGGATTTTTATTAAACAATAATTTGAAGGAGATATGTTATTTGCACGGTTTGGATGTTAATTGATTACATTATCACCATTTCGATTGATTATTTACAACCATTATTGTTAAGGATATATTTTGTTAGGAAAATTCCATAAAGTTCATTACAAGCCATATTACTTTCTCATAAAGATAGTTACAAATACACACACCAACACAATTAAGATATATATAAGCCTTTCTTCAATGAGTTTCAGCCTCTTTTTTATTTTCACCACATCATCATTTAGCTTCAGGTTTTGCTCATATGGCATCTCATCATTAGTAGTCAAATATATCAGAGATTATGTAGTGAACCGTTCCCAAAAATCACAATGCTTCACCACACAATTCTTCCGCCTGCATGACCAAAACAGTGCATTAGGATTTTACAATGTAGTTGACACCATGGCCACTGCTTGCACGCCACACTTGCAATATTTTGGCTGGCATTTCACTTTTTTATATCTTTTAAATCCACTGACACCAGAACTTGATACTTCACTGGAGGCCATTTTCAAGGAAATGTGCTGCTGATTTATTGTTGTTGAGTAGCAATTTTTTGGTTTCTTTCAATGAGGTGTGTTGCTGAATTGTTGTTGTTGAAGAGTATCTAATGTTTGGGTTCTTTCAATGAGGTGTGTGTTGATTTTTTGTTGTTGAGGAGTAGCTAATTTTTGCTTTATTTCAATGAGGTCTGTGCTGTTGTTTTTGGCTCATTATATAGCCAAAAATGTTACCGTTGTTGGCTCCAACGGCTACATCTAGCTTTGTTTCATTTTTAGGGCAATCTTCTATTTTTAACATTAATTTCAATTATGTTAAGTTGTAAACGGCAGTTGATGGAATGATGGTTGGGAGATTTATTTTGTCATCTAAGGGTGGACGACTGATACACCTTCAAAGTTTTGTAGTAATTTTGATAACGGTGCAATCTTAGAGTGTACAAATGATAATTTCCCTATATAAAATAGTGTAGTGATAAACATAGAACAAGAATAATAATAAAAGAAAAGAAGTGCATTTGTAGTGTTTATTGCAAGCCATTTGAAATCTTCATTGTTGTTCTTTTGAATGAAATAGACTTGAAGGTAGTGGGCCTAGTGATTGAACAAAAGACATATTTGGTTGTCATTTTACAGTATTGATGATATAATGATATTCTCTTATAAACAAAATACAGTAGAATTTTTAATCTTAGTTCATGTTAAATTGCAACTTTTGAAGACTTTAAACATGCTTGAGTAAACTGTTATTACTATCTAATTGAATTATTTACTTTGATCTTTGTTTTGCAAGTTATATGTTTGGAAAATGATGAGAAAATAAATGTTTTGCTGTTGCAAATTTATGGCCATAAGCTTTGATCTTTATGAAGAATTATGGTTTTTTAACATTTATACTAAAAAAGATAATGTTAAATTTCTAAGATTTAATTTGGGACTTTTATATTTAATATTTTTCTAAGTACTAACAAATATTATTTTTTAAATTTATAATTTAAATTAATCACGAAAAATAATACTGTACAATGCAACATCAAACATAATAGAACCAAAAAATTAAAATAGTACATTATAGCACCATACGCTATATAGTATTATTATAATACTGTGCTAATGCAATATAGTATTATACAATTTACGTGTATTAAAATAATGCAATACAACATAATATAATACAGTGTGCCAAACGCACCCATAGTGCATTTTGCTCCACACCATCCGTGTTTAGTCAGAGTTTTCCTAGTGGTGGTTATGGCAATAAAGTTCTTCTCCACATATTATAATTGATGTTAGTTTGGTGGAGGCTGCTGGTGGTGAGGGTGACAGACAGTATCTAAGTTGCTTGCTCTTTACTTGGATATGCTAAGAAGGTTTCAATTTAGAAGGAGGCAAGAAAGTAACACCTAAGGTGGAATGATACTTGTTTGCCCTAGTTGAAGATCCTAACAATTTTAAACTCAATGTTTTGTTTTGATGGAAGGTGAATGGATCGAAGTATCCAATATTAGAGAAAATTGCAAGGGATGTCCTCGTCGTTCTAGTTTCCACAATGGCCTTTGAGTCTGCCTTTAGCATTGGGTGTCGTGTTATTGATGATTATAGGAGTTTTTTTTTACTCGTTCTATGATTGAGGGCATTGATATATACCAAAAATTAGTTGCAATCTAAACTTTTTGTCAATCTGGTCTATAACCTTCAGGAAGAGATTAAGGAGTAGATGTTTCATACGGAGCTCCAAGAAGGTAACATTTTTCTCGTTCATTAAATATATAATATATTTTAAATGTATTATAACTTTATGAGTAACATCCAAATGTACTTAAGTTATTTACTGACTTCATTTTATTTTTTTTAGCATTTTAAAGGGTTTGTAAGATTATAAACTTCAACGATTTCAACAGCTTGTGCTGGCATTGGTGTTATTGGTATTAGAAAGTAATTCTTAATAGATATTATTATTCATAATTTCATATTATAATTTTAGCTTGTAATTTAAACTATAATCATAGTTGTTATGGTCTTAAGTTTTAAGTCTAATTGTAACATTGTAATTATTTTAGTTAGACAAGATGAAGTTGGTAGAATGGTAATATGGTATTGCCTAGGTTATAATTAACTTGACTTGGTGTGAATGCCATAAAATAAGCCATGATTGACTTAATTGTTTTTAATATTTAATCAAATATATATGTTTTTTTTTTTTGAAGAATTTGCTAACATGTTATATGCTAATTATATAATAGAAATTAGAAAGATTGTAACAACCCTTTTGCTTTTCAACTATAGGTGCTCATTCTTTGCTCAAATATGTAAGCTTTACAACTAGCCATTGAATTGGAATTCAATTGGTAGTTATGGTTTATTCAATTAAAGATATGAATTGAGTTTATTTATTTATGTTTGTGTTTGATGTGCCTTTATTTCCAATGCTTAAAGAAAGTTATTGTATGCTATTTCTTCAATTTTTCTCCAGGGGATCGATGCACCACTTTGGAGTACAAGAAGTTGAACTTGTCCAAGTGCTTGCATGGAGGAGCAGTGGAAGAAGCTTTTTGTAACTTTGTGTTTTAAAGAAACTTTTTTGTGTTTTGGATTTTGTGTTTTGGAAAGTATTTAATTATGTTTAAACTTTGTGATTTTGTGTTTAAAGACTAATATTTGGACATTGTGCTTTGGATGGAAACTATTAAATTAATTTGGACTTTGTGTTATTCATTTAATTTTATAGTAGTTTTCTTTCTTTCTTTCTTCTTTATTTTTTTTTGGTTGAAAATTGGTAGAAAAGGACAACAATTACACAATTTGACAAAACTTTGTCCCGAACTCGATTTGATCCTATTTCACCTTACTCAATTTTACCCGAATTGACTAGAACCATATCTAATCTGAACAGGATCTGATCTGAACGCAATCCAATTGTTTGACCCAATCTAATCTAATTCAAACATGTTCGGATTGGGTTACAGATTCTGGTTGAGTTCGGATGAATGTTTTTGTCCCAATTCATGTGAAAATCCAATTGGGTTGATCCAAACACAAACCGAACCCGATTATGTCTAGTCTTATTTGGAATTGTGGTTGAAATACTATAAGTAATTTATTTTATAATTTTTGACAAAAGTAGTGTTTGTTAAATTTTTTAAAAGTTATTGGGACAATTCTCCTTATGAGGGTTCACTTCCAAATTAAACAAGGCCTCATTTGGAGTTGTAGTTGAAATGTTATAAGCAGATTATTTTATAAGCACTAACAAAAATAATATTTGGTAATTTTTTTAAAACTACTTATTTCATAAGTTTCTACATTTTGACAACATCTTCTAAAAACGTATAAGAGGTTATTTTTTTATAAGTTGCTTATTAAATAAGCATCAACACATTTTCAAAGTTTCTATTATAACCTTAATATTTTAACAAAAGAACAATTATGTCTTACTTTTCCACAAACCCTAATATACAAATAAAAGATAATTTAAACCTATGTATAATTAGGTCATTATTACCTTCGTAATAAAATTTACCAAACATATACTATGCTTTTCAAACTCACAGCAACCATAATTACGCAATTTACCGATCATCGAGCTGTATTTTTAATCAGTAGCTTATTTAATTTACACAGCAGAAGCAGTTTATTTCATTTGTAACCACAATCCCAAACTGACCCGAAGTCACAAAAGCTAGTGACCTATTAGTTCATAACTTCCTGGTAATATTAAGAGCCTCTTTTCTATGTCATTGCAAGACAAAGAAATCTTAATTTTAACCAAAACAAAGGAGAAGAAGAAAGCCGACTTTTTTGTTTTAAGTTGCGTAATTGAATAGAGTATAAATAAGCCTTCAGTCTTGTAAAAGAAAAACAAAAAAATATCAACTTTCTGTTGATGGGCGTATTTCCTCGAACTTGTTCTCAATTTATCTTCTTAGACGGTTCATTTTCAATCTTCAGTCCTATAAAATATTGTAGGAAAATAGCGCTTTTTAAATTTGCTGAATGAATTTACTACTACTACTAATACTAATAATAGAAGGTATTTGGGAGAAAAATAAGTTTACTGTCTATCAGCAATAGAGGATAAATTTAGAAACAGATAATTAGTTACGTGATATTTAACATGTCATTCAATGATAAAGAAAATAATTAGTATCATATTATCATGTCATTAATGAAGGGTAATAAACCCAACTTTTTTTTAATATAATGAAGCATCGGAAAGAGTAGCTAATTACGCATAAATGTAATATCTTAACTTTTTATGAATCCATTTGGATACATACGCACAGAGTATACATATGAAAAAAATTTCAATCGATAATTTCCAGATTGATTTTTTTTTTCTATTATTCATTATATATTATATACACTCCATTCCCAGAAGTGGAATGGACTCATGGAGGTGGAGGGCATCTAAGTCGTTTATTTCGAGGGCTATAGGGACAGCCAACGTCTCCATAACCTGCGGTCGCCTCAGCTGCACATGTATAACGACGTGTTATTTATTTATCTATTTATATTAATTGTAAATCAAATTCAACTGTATAAGACAATTATTAATTAATTTTTTCTTAAATCAGACCTCAAAGAGGCGACAAATTTATTAAGATAAGAAACACAGAACAACATTATCATTAGATTAAACATTTAACCATTGATCGTCGCGAGGTGAAACGAAACCCAGCATACTAAAATTATGAGTGCGTAATTGATTAATTCTATCATACTTATTTCAATATTGGAACTAATATTAATCAAGAAACAATATATTAACAACATAGCTAGATTCAGTAAAGCACAGAGTCTAAAACGTAATTAGGAAATATAATATGTACAAGATTCAACCAGATAGCATAATCATAAGGACAATTATAATAAATAAAATTACACCATAAAAATATTTTACTTATTGATATCAGATACCAATACAAAAAACTGGTGCAAAATACAACGTGTTTAAGGTAAATGAAAAATATTGAAAATATTTGGACGATCAAGAGATTTGAAGTATTGTACCTTGCCAAACAAATTATTTTTGTGAAAACAAATAATCTTATTGTTATTTTCCAAAAACGCCAAGTTAGTATACAGAGAAAGCTCACCTTTTCGCATGTTAGCGGAAGTCTCAGCCAGCAGGTATCTAGCTGCCACTTCGGAAGAAGAAAGAAGAGCAATAGCCATTACAAGACTAAAAAGAAGAAAAATCTTAAGGTCCATTAACTTTTTTATATAATAGAGGAATATTTATTAGAGAAGGATATCAGATTAGTATTTTCTAACTCTATTTATAATTGGTTTAATCAGTCTGCTAATTTAGTCGGTAAAACTTTATGAGTTGAAGTAAGAGGTCCAGGGCTCAAATCTCACTAACATAAGTTAAGAATGAATTTAACTAGATTAATGCTATGCTTAAAAAAGGTAGGGGAAAATGTCATCAGACCTCTCAGGTTTGTTTAAATGATTACTTTGACCCTTTTAGTTTCAAAATTAGTTGCATGTGCATCTTTTTTCCTATCATACCTTTGATTTTAGAAACCTAAAAAATGATTTCAAAAGTTTATAATAAATACCAATATAATATTAAAATGAAGTAATATAGAATAATATATTTTATAATTATTTTGAACATCAAAAAAATTATTTCAATGTTATTAATTTCATATATATTTTAATGTAATAATTTTTTTAGATTAATAATATTAAAAAAATTATATGTGACATTCAAAATAATTTTCCCCAAGGTCGCTTGAACAAATAGTTTCTATGCAGATTTATTTGGTTGGTGAACCAAGTTCAAGTCCTAGGGAAGGTAAGGGTTTAAAAACTGATTTGAGTTTTGCCGACTCCCCTACCTTTTAAACAAATAAATGAAACTATATAAAAAAAATTCTAAATAATTTACAAAATTTATATTACTTAACTTGTAATATATTTTAATATTACAATAGAACCTCAATAAATTAATATCCTTATGACCATGAAAATTTTATTAATTTAGCTAATATTATTATATCAATAATTAATAATTTTTTATTTCTAAAGATAATATCAAATTCAAAATAACATTTTTTTATAAGGTATAGAGGTATTATAATAACAAATTTAGTGATATGATTCTGATTTGATCTTGATTGAGTGAATCAATCACTTAATAATCCTTCAACTATATTGCATGGCAATATTATTACTTTTTTTGTTTGAATGAGAACTATTGCTCATGATATTTACAAATACTGAGACCTGTTTACATCAATTCTGATATGGCACCGCTTAGATTTTTAACCCTCTCAAATATTTGAGGGAAGTCAACTCTCATCCTGGGAGAAAGACTGCCTTCACTCAAGCTCTGAGGCTCCGAGGAAGGAAATTTAAATTAAACCCCTGCAATGCGTCTGCGGAGGCTCGAACCGCTTTCCTCACATTTGTGAGGGAGTGGCTCTAGCCACTTGGGCTAAGCCCAAGTGGTGGCAATATTATTACTTGGGAACTCATCAGAAGAGACTTTTTGGAGGCAATATAGTAAGCTAATCTCTCTCTTATTTCTCCTAACATAGGATATGGAATATAACAATTACTTCTCATTTGAAAGGTATAAATAAAGCAATAATGACCGATGAGATGCTTAAAATATTATGCGAGTACAACAAAGAAAATTATAAACATATCATACGTATTTAGTTTGAAATCAATTAAGTATTAATATATATATTAGTTGGGTCCCATAGAAACATAAGGAGGTTTTAAAAAGTTATTATCTAATAAAGTCATCTAATTATTATTAATTTACCACGTTGGAACTAAGTCAAGAGTAATGAAAACTATTATTTAATTGTGATTTTCAATTTATCGAGTAATTATACATAGTATAATTTTTAAAATTAATTTCGGAATAGTAGATTTAGTATTAATAAAATTTGTGAGGACAAACTAGTAATTGTTTAATATTAAAAACATTTTGCTTAATATATGTGTTACTTTGTTTATTATATTTATCATGATATTGTATTTATATTTATTATAATAGTTTTCAGTATAGTCAAATGACATAAAAGTAAGAAAATAAGTCCATATGATAATTTTTAATAATAATTGCGATTATGTGATCAAACTTTGAAGTACTTAGTATCTTTTTCCTAAAATATAAATAAAGAAAGTTTAGGCCAGTGGCGTGAGTACTACGAACTTTCCAACAACTTTTGTGTCATGTGGACCTTTTCTTTCGGTGCTGGGCCCTTTGATGGCGTTTGTTAACTGTCAACAAATGCATAATACATGCATGTCCGTCAAATGAATGTATACGGAGAAAAATAAGACTTTGCGTGTCTTTAGGGCCTCTATGTCAAGAGAATATTAAATCAAGAGAGGGACTTGAGTGGGGGCGGCTGCACCCAGTGGCGGATCTAGAAGAATAATTTATCGGGGGCTAAATTAGATAATAGTAAAATATAAAAAATTAAAATTTTGAATATATAAAATATTTATTAATACATTTATAATTATTCTCTACGAAATTTCATATTTTAAAAATATTATGCAATAGACTTGTCATCAATATTATTAAATTTATTATTTTTTATAAAAACAACCAAACTATCATTTATTTCATCAAATTCCAAAGATGATTATTAATGAGTTTCATTACTGAAAACGTTCTCTTTACTATTATTATAGAAAATGTAAGAATTAATCTTATTTTTGAGAATAAAAAATATTTTGGGTGGAGGGCTATCATTATTTTTAATTAAAATATAAGTTTTTATAATTTTTAAAAGTTAAAGTTTAAATTTTATAGGGTTTATAATTTATAGTGACTATTTTAATAAATTTAATGAGGGATAATTAGAAAATAAAAATATTTTTCTCTTTTATTTTTACAATTTTTTTTTAGCCAGTGGGGGCTTGAGCCCCCACTGGTCACATGCTAGATCCGCCCATGGCTGCACCATCTCAGCTTGTAGAGAAGGTTCGCCCGGTCAAATGCATGTCGACAGTGGAAATCGTAATTAAATGTTATGAGTCTCATAACATTTAAAATAAAAATATATTGTTCCCTATAGGATTGTGGATTTTATTTTATTTATATATACATATATATGAGATTATGAATTTATTAAAGTTTGAAAAAGTAATATTAAACTGCATGATTTAATAACTTTCTTGGACTCTAATAAAGTTTAGGATTCTGAATTAGATTAAAACGCACGCACAAGCACACCCACGCATGCATACACACCCGCATAGGCGCTCGTGCCCCCCAACAGCCCGCAACACACACACTCATAGAGACACATGCACATGCGCATGCGTGCGCGCGCGCACACACACACACATATATATATATGTCGACACATATATAATCAATAATTTCCTTTGAGTAAATATACATCTCATTTTAGATGACTTTTGAAATTCAAATTTATTTTTTTTTTAAATCTTAATTTATTGTTATTTTTACAGTTAGTTTTTCAAATATAGTTCATCGTAAACAAACTAACCTTCTTTTCTAATTTCTATTGTTAATTTCAATAATTATGAAATTCTTTTAAAAAAAAAAAACTCTAAAGAAACGGGAAATTTTTTCCTTTCTGAAGACTTCTTGTATGAGATTGTGCATAAAATTAATTGCTAATACTAAACTATATCTCTATCATTTGCCGGTTCAAGAAAACGAACACTTCCCTCTCTTTTCTGTAAATATTAATTAATTCGGATTTTTATGTATAATTTATAGTTCGCCCCCATATATTCATTGCTTTTATCTTATAGCCAACTCCAATTAATTTGTGATTTCTCTATCACGGTCTTTATTGACATTCTTGGTCCTGAAATTAGGGAATAAATTGGATTTACTCTAGACCTCATAGATAACGCTGAAATTTCTCTTATCAGTGCGACAACTTTGTAAGTTATGTTGAGTGCTTCAATAATATTGGAATAGTAAGTGTTGAATTCCAATTCAACGTTTGAGTCACCCCCTTCATAAAGTGGGAATTTAAGGACCCTTTGGGATTGTTTTTGGGAGTCTTAAAAATGATTTTGAAAATCTAAAAGTTAATTTTAATATTTGGTAAAAAAAATCAACATCACTTTTGTCAAAATCAAACCCTCTTACAGTTGATTTGGAAAAGTAAATAATGAGTAACTATTAGATTCTAATTTTCATAATCAATTTTATCCTTTAATACAATTTCATAAATATCCTTAAAATTATTACCTGAACAAAAAATGATCCTAATTCAAATTGGAAAAAAAATCAAATTTTTAATAAATTTTTACTATAATTCATCAATATAAATATATTAATATTAATTTTTTGGTCGAATTATAACTAAATTTGTTTCACTATATTATACTTTTAAAAAGAAAATTTACCAAACACTTCATTAATTCTCTTCACAGTTCATTACTTCTACAGTATAGCTAACAATAATTATTTAAAAGATACAGCATTTCTAAACTGGCCCTAAATCCCACCATAGTAGATGTCGCTGAATATCAAACGTGAATCTACTTCACACGTCATGTCACTCACTACTTAGAAATTCATGGTCAATCCTTGTGCATTGATTTTGTAAATTGATGTTGGAAAATTGTGGTCGTGCACGCCAACTCCAATTAGAAGATAATTAATAATTTCTTTTGTCAAATTAGCCCTTTTAATATATGCTTTTCAGCTTCAACGAATCTACCAAGAACAAACCTTCACAGCAAACAGCAAGTAGGAATTAATAAATCATTTTTTCCCCTCTATATGTCGTTGATACGGTTTTTCAAAATAATTCTAGATTTTTTTTTAAAGTTCCTTTCATTAATTTTTAATTGCTTTATCTCTTTAGTTGCAATCAAAGTGTGTTTTAATCTAGTAAAATTAATTGTTGTGTTTATATTATTTTAGGATTGATAGAATCTAATTGTACTCCTAATCTATGTTAGGTCCAAGCTCCTTGTAAGCAACTTGTTGTCCTAATACTGCTTCTACTGCATAATCAGATACATCACACATAAGCTCAAATGATAAGCTCCAGTTTCGAGGCTGAATGATGGGTGATGACGTCAACAACTGCTTCAGTTTTTCAAATGCCACAAGACATAAATCATTAAAGATAAAAGGTTTAATAAGTCTGCTAATTTAGTCGATACGACTATATGAGTTGAAGTAAGAGGTATAAGGCTAAAATCTCACTCACATAAGTTAATAATGAATTTAACTAGATTTACGCTATGCTTAAAAAAGGTAAGGGAATATGTCATCAAATTGCTTAAATGATTACATTAACCCTTTTAGTTTCAAAATTAGTTGCATATGTATCTTTTTTCCTATTATACCTTCGATTATAATAACCTAAAAAATGACTTTAAAAGTTTATAATAAATACCAATATAATACTAAAATGAAGTAATATAGAATAATATATTTTATAATTATTTTGAATACTAAACAAAATTATTTCAATGTTATCAATTTGTCATATATATTTTAATGTAATAATTTTTTAGATTAATAATATTAAAAAATTATATGTAACACTCAAAATGATTTCTCCCAAGGGCGCTTGACCGAATAGTTTTTATGCATATTTATTTGGTTGTTGAACCAAGTCCTAGAAAAGGTAGGGGTTTAAAAATTGATTTGGGTTTTACCCCTCCCTATCTTTTGAACAAATAAATGAAACTATTTAAAAAAATTCAAAATAATTTACAAAATTTTTATTACTAAACTTGTAATATATTTTAATATTTCAATAGGACCTCGATAATTTAATATCCTTGTGACCATGAAAAATCTATTAATTTAGCTCATTATTATATTGATAATTAGTAATTATTAATTTATAAAGATAATATCATATGTTAGCCTAAAAGGCTATACATAATGTAATTTTGATGATAACAAACATGTGTATTGAGTGTTTTAATAAATATTGTATTTCACATTTTCACTAGTTTTGGAAGAGTAATAGTTATGCAAGTGAATCAAGTGAAATCAAGCTCAAGACACTCAACGGACAACGGAGAAATCAAGAATAAAGTTTGGAGCTCAACGGACAAATTATTGCGATAAATTCTTGTAAAGCCAGTATGATTTAATTGATACCTGATTTAGCATTTGAGAAGCTCAAGAGATTAATTTAATTAATTACTTTGCATAAACTAAAAGGTTTTATTTTTATAAGATAAAGTATTTTCTGGTTTTGAGTATTTTGGACTTAAATGGAAAGTTTTGCAATCTTTGATTTTAATAAGTATTATTTTGAATTCCGGAGTTGGACCTTTTTGTAAATATTTGAAATGTTGTAGGCCATACTATAATTTGTGAACATTTTGGACTAAAGTGAAACATTTTGAGAACTTTAAAAAATATGGGTATTATGTTAAATTATAATAAGGACCTCTTTGAGAAATAATAATATATTTGGGGTCATATCATAATTTTAAAAAGTTTTGGAATGACAATCATTATTAAGAAATTCTGAAATTGAATCTATTTGTAAATTTTTATGACATTTTGGGCCATAGTATAATTATATAATGTTTTTGGGCTAAAGTGTAATTTTAGTTAACATTATTACTATAGCAAAATTCAAAAATAATAGTAATACACTGTTACAAGCGGCTAGCCAAATAAATCAAGCGGCTAACCGCTTGGTTGCTGGAATTTACCTATAACAGCTAGTTTTCAAGCTTTAACTATAAAAACTCAACTTCAACTTCATTTTAACTTCATTTTAAGAATAAATGCAAGCAAAAACAAGATCATATAACATATATTGAGCTTTCAAAACGCAAATCATCATAAATTGAATCATTGTTAAGCTATTATTTGCATATCCACTCTTAAAGAGAGTTTTTGTTGTAATTTTCCATTTTTTATCAAATTGTGAGTGTACAAGTGTGAGAAACACTTGAGGTGAAGAGATTGGGGAGATAATCTCTTGTTCGTAAAGGTTCATTGACACCTTGGAAGTCAATTGTAAGAACTTGAAGCCTTGAGAGGCTTGGATAGTGAAATCATCGAGCTTGGTTAGCTTGGAGGCGTGGACGTAGGCGGGGATTGCCGAACCATGTAAAAATTCGTGTGTTTGTTTTTCTCTTCTCTTACTCTTTTATTATTATGCTCGTTTGAATTTATTATTTTCTATTTCATTAAGGCGTTAGATTGATTTGTTGTGCGAATTGTATTGCATAATTTTTAAAATCTCAATTCACCCCCCTCTTAGGTTGCGTAACTTGCATTTCATCATATTCATAATAGGATTTCTATAAGGTATAGAGGTAGTATAATCATAAATTTAGTTATATTATTCTGATTTGATCTCGATTGAGTGAATCAACAGCTTGATAATCCTTTGATTGGATTGCATGGCTAGATTACATTATTTGGTAACTCATCAGAAGAGACTTTTTGGAGGTAATTTATTAAGCCAATCTCTCTCTTCTTTTTCTTAACATGGCACATGAAATATAATAATGACTTCTCATTTGAAAGGTATAAAAAAAGCAATAATGACCGATGAAAGGCTTAAAACATTACGCGAGTACAACAAAGAAAATTGTAGACATATCATATGCATTTAGTTTGAAATTAATTAAGTATTAATTTATATATTACTTGGGTCCCATAGAAACTTAAGGATTTTTAAAAAAAAATTATTATCTGATAAATTCATTTAATTATTATTAATTTATCACATTGAAACTAAGTCCGAACTAATAAAAACTATTATTTAATCGAGATTATCAATTCACCGAGTATTTATACGTAGTATAATTTTAAAAATCAATTTTGGAATAGTACATTTTAGTATTAATAAAATATACTAGGAAAAACTAATAATTGTTTAATATTAAAAATAATTTTCTTAATATATGTGTTATTTTGTTTATTATATTTATCATAATATTGTATTTATATTTATTATAATAGTTTTCAGAGTAGTCAAATGATATAAAGTTAAGAAAATGAGTTCATATGGTTATTTTTAATATTAATTGTGATTATGTGATCATTTAAGTAAACTTTGAAGTACTTAGTATTTTTTTCCTAAAATATAAATAAAGAAAGTTTAGGCTAGTGGCGTGAGTACTAAGAATTTTCCAACTTGTGTATCATCATGTGAACCTTTTCTTTTGGTGCTGGGCCCTCCGATGGTTTCTTATCATTACAAACATGAATTGTTGCACCTGAATCGAGCCACCAATCATAGGACTTAGTTTTAGCCATATTGGTTTCGATAATCATGCCAATTTGCATTTCAGAAACCATAGCACAAATCTCTTCAGATTTGTTTTCAATAACATTAGCTTTATGGGAATTCACTTCTTCCTTTTTCTTCTTGAATCTGCAATCACTTTCGTGATGGCCTTTCTTACCACAAAAGAAACAATTTCCAGAAAACTTTTGTGTGTTGGACTTCTTGAATTTCTTGTCATTCTTGACTTTAAAATTCTTTGAGAATTTACTAGCTTCAACAACATTAACTTTAGTAGAATCATGTTTATCATTGGATTCGCAAGACCTAGTCTCTTCTTCAATTACCAAGTGTTTTTACAATTCTTCCAAAGTTATGTTTTCTTTACTATGAAGGAGTTTCTTTCTATAATCATTCCAGCTTTGAGGCAATTTAGCAATAATAGCCCTAACTTGAAATGATTCAGAAATTTCAACTTTTAACTCTCGAAGCTTAGCAACAATAATTTGTAACTCATGTATTTGATCAAGAATGGATTTTATGTCTACCATAATAAATTCAAAATATTTAGAGACAAGGAATTTGTTAGTACCTTCTTTCTCTGTTTTGTATTTGTACTCAAGTGCATTCCAAATTTCCACCGGAAAAGTCATAGAATTGTAGAGATCATATAACTTGTCAGAAAGCGTATTGAGTATGTGACCCCGGCACATCAATTCATCACTTTACAATGTTTCCTTGCAGCCTTAACAACTTCGGTATCATCTTCTCTTGGTTCTGGAAATGGTTCCAATTTCGAATCAAGAACATATGCCACTTTAAGAACAGTAAGAAGAAAGAACAATTTTCCCTTCCAACGAGTGAAATTAGTTCCATCAAAACGATCGAGATGGACACTAGGATTAAAAAATGACTTCAAACTCTTCTCATCCTCCATTTGCATCTAATTAAAACCTTAAAGATTATTGGTGAATATTCGAATATGGAGGCAAAGAACAAAGAAAAATTTCTTAGGATTTGAGACGTGTTTGCACACTTTCCTTTAAGGTTTTATTTGCCCTCACCAATCTTGGTTTGCTATAGAGTTTTAACGGCAAAGTACTCCCAAGATATATCAAATCCTGAATACAATCTCTAGCAAATAAGATTGTATTTCTAGAACATATATGAAATCTGCAAAATCTGATCATGATCTAATTGTTTGTCTCTCTTTTAATAAAGAAGATGTTTATTTGAAAGAATACAACCATTAGAAATGGTACTTCTTCAAAAACACTCTTTTGGTTTGAATTTGCATCGAATGACAATTGAAATTTCCAAGCTTGCTAACCGTTTTTCCAGTTGACGCAAAAACACGCTCTCTGGAAATATACGGTTAGCCGTTTTCTCAATAGCGGTGAGCCGTTTTATTCCATAATGTCAAATAATTTGATCTATGTAAATAAACGGTTAGCTGTTTTCTCTAGAACATAAAACATGCTCTCTGGAAATAAACAGTTAGCCGTTTTCTCCAAACGGTTAGTCGTTTTATCCAAATGGTGAGTCGTTGTCTCCAAACGGTTAGTTGTTTTCTCCATAAACGGCAAACCGTTTTCTTCCAGAATATCAAACCAAAGATTGAAAAATATTACAATCTCTCTTACACTTTTAACAATTTCTGTATTAGTCATTGAAGATTTGACTGGAAGTGACTTTAAATTAAGGTTATGGTTATATTGGAGTTTATTTACGGTGGAGCACGAATCTTATCCACACATGTAAAGTGATAATAATAAAAACTTTTTATAACTTTAATTGTGTGGTTATAAAGAGGTGCTCTACCTTAGAGCTGTTCTAACATAACCGAACCCTTAAATTAATTAGGGATGTAATTTCATCACTATAAAAAGAAAATGCATTTAAGATCGACTAATCTATAACTGTGATAAAATAAAATGCATTTAATATCGACTAATCTATAATTGTAATAAGAAATATTGATAATATCGGTTTGTGTGATGTTGATGTTTGATGAACATTCGTACGTACCTTTTTTTTTTTTTTTTGAATCACTCATACGTACCTATTTGATAAAATTGAATGACCATCTCTTAACTTTTATATCTCATTTCTATATTCCACTTCGGCCTTGGTTGAAGTGGTGGGCTGTTGCCGGCTAAATGTTCTTAATATTTATAAATCATTCTCCCTTGCGAAATGCGAGTGAAGTATGGACATCTCTCTTTTGTGAGGGGTTATTTATCTGGGCATGTACTTCACAAAATTCAATGTAATAATGTAAGTCTCAATCATGTATATCTGATTGTAAATATCAGTGTAATATATCTGCTATAATAGCAGTTGTTGTAAATATCTGTGTAATGCAGTAATCTGATGTGTAATCAGTATTAAAAAAAAAAATCTCATTTCTATATAAAACTTTTTTTAATTGCCGCTGATATTTGCTTCTGAAATTTGAAACCCCACATGTAAAGAAACCATTGCAACCACTTTGCAGGGGTTCTTAAATCAACTCCTCAAAATATATATTTACTGCCATAATTAGTATCAATACATACACATATAGGCATTGCCAATTTCTTTCCTACTGTAATCAATATATACCATTTACCCCTATATTATTTTTATAATAGCCAATAATCCCTTGATAGCATAATTTTACAATATTAACCTTATTTTCAAATACACTTTTATTCATATTTAGTATAAATTAAATAAATCATATGAATATAAATTAAAATAAAAAATTAAGATTAAAACAAGAAATATATATTTTGATGTGAAAAGATATTAAAACTAAACTTTTTGTACATTTTTATTTTATAAACATTTTATTATAATAAATATATAAGAAATTTATTATAAAATGATAAAAAATTATTATAGAAAACTTAAATGATAAATAAAAAATATTATAAAATGAATAATAAAATATTTTTCTTGTACTTTTTACATTTAATTTTAAAATATTGTAAAATATTTATTACAAGAAAATGTTTATAAAAAAGAGCAAAAAATATTTTATTATCAATTTTTTTATTCACGTAAAACATAGATTTCTTTTTTTTTTAATACTTAATTTTTATTTTTATTTCAATTCATAAGATTTATTTAATTTATAATAAATATGGATAAAAGTGTATTTAAAAATAAGGATAAAAATATAAAGTTATACTGTCAGGGGCATGATTGGCTTGATGACAATAGGGAGGAAGTTGCCCTCTCCCCACCCAAAATGCGCGCGCGCGCGCGCGCGCGCGCACACACACACACACACACACACACACACACACACACACACACACACACACACACACACACACACACACACACACACACACACATACATATAATACAAATTATGAATTTATTAAAGTTTTGGGTGGCACATCCATACCCATGGTAGGAAGAAATTTGTACAGAAATAAAGAAAATGGGGAAATATTTTCTCTGATTCAGAAGGGATATAATGGGCTTTGAATAAGTTTAAGCAATGGGTGGCATTTGGAGTTAAAATTTGTGGTATTGGGCCAAAAGAATTCCACCATTGCTGAAACCAATTTGGTAGGCTTTGGACGGTTATTTTTGAATTGAAGAAAAATAACTAAGAGTGGGATTTCTTTGGGTTTTGTATGAAAAATGTGTTAAACTAGACTTGTTGATAATCCCAATAGGAGTAAGTCAAACAATGTGGTAAACGCATTTGAAAATTTGGAGGGAAAGTTTTAAATTTGTAAAGTTGGTCACCCCACTGGTTTGGGCTCAAGACTTTTAGGATAGTAGCCGTAGAGTAGGCTGGCTCTGAATGGGTTTCACTGAGAAAGAAATGTTTGAATTTTACAGACTCAATGGCTTCTAGTAGCATCGAATCCAGTCTCTGTAAAAGTCCAATTTCTTTTGATTGTTATCCAAACATAACAATTTCTCTTAAAGACAAAAACATTTTGAAAAGCATGATTTTACAAATTAAAACACATAATTATAATATGATTAAGGGATCTGTCCCAGTTGCTTTAATCTTCAAAATTTCATATAAAGCCATGATCTCTGCGTTCAGTACCCAACATAAATTCCAGTCAAAAAGAGATGAGACTCTTCTCTTGCAGACTGATTTGTCTAAAGCCAACACTGTCATTCCAAAACCAATCCAATGGAAAGATGTCCATCTTCCAGAAGAATGGATTCTTGAAGGAGCCGCTCCACCAGCGATTCCAAAACAACTTGAGCCAAATACAGAGTTGCAAAATGTGACTCAGTATTCTGATGGAAAAGTCAAACTATCTTTCAGAAGATCTGCTTCAACCAGATTTTCTGATAAAGAGTCATGCTCAAGTATTCCTTCATTAGAAAGAAAATTCACAAAAATCCCTTCTGTCATAAATCTTCCTTTTCAAAGTCAACCTAGGTTTCCACTTCGGATATACCTAACTCCTCCATACGTTCTGTTGACTATACCACAAATGTTCCTCACCCAATTTATACTAGCAGTCAACATGAACAAAGACAAGATGAGAAGGAACCTTCTCCCCCAACTTCCCCTACTTTCTCTGTTGTCACAGAAAATATTATAAATGTTATTGAAAAGAATTTTGAGCTTGATAAAAATCTCCTTCATAATGATTTTTATTCTGAAACAAATAAAGAAAAAAGACTTTGGTTTTTCAAGCACTTTTTGAACCAAAGAAAAGAAATCCAACAAATTTACTATGAATTTGTGAATTTACATCGAATTCATATATTGTTTTTTTATTGGTTCGAAATTTATTCTTCCGACAACAACATTAAATATCCTTTTAAAGAATCAAACCCTATTACTATTAGGAAGAAAGTCCTTGAGTGAAAACTTTCTGATAGTGATAGAACCATAGAATCTGAGCATCCACCTCTTCGGAGTTTAACTGTGGATCACGGTGAACCTCCTGTCCAAATTAGAGCCTCACCTTACAAAATCCCAAAACCAAATGATTCTGATGCGAATTTAAGTAGTATTATCCAACAGAATAATTTCTGTAATACTAACTTAAATACTATCGGAAAACAGTTGACTAGGATAGAAAACCAATTCCAAAAGTCAACCATAGCTATTTCTTCCGTTTCTCCTGTTTCATCAAAATCGGATTCTGACAAAAAGCTTAAAGAACCTATGTATGTATGTATATTCTAATATAAGATTATGAATTTATTAAGGTTTGAAAAAACTTTATTAAACCGAACGGTTTAATAACTTTCTTGGACTTTAATAAGGTTCATGATTCTTAGATTAGAAACTAAACTGTCTAGAGAGAATGTATGTATATGTATATATATCCAAATACAAATGTAATCAACAATTTCCTTTTGAGTAGATATACATCTCATTTTAGATGACTTTTGAAAACCAAATTTAATTTTTTTCTTATAAATCTTAATTTATTGTTATTTTTACAGTTAGTTTTTCAAATATAATTCGTAGAAAACAAATTAACCTTTTTTTTTCCTATTGTTAATTTCATCAATAATTATGAAATTCTTAAAATGAAAAAGAAAAATAAGTTAATGTAAAAAAAAAAAAACTCTAAAGAAACTGGAAATTTTTTCTTTTTTGAAGACTTCTCGTATGAGATTACTACACTCTATCTCTAACATTTCTCGGTTCAAGAAAATGAACACTTCCCCCTCTTTTCTGTAAATGTTAATTAATTAGTATTTTTTATATATAATTTATATTTGGCCCCCATATATTCATTGCTTTTAGGTTATAGCCAACTCCAATTAATTTGTAATTCCTCTATCACGGTTTTTATTGACATTCTAGACCTCAGAGATAACGCTGAAAATTTCTCTTATAAGTGACAACTTTGTAAGTTATGTTGAATGCTTAAATGCTATTAGAATAGTAATAGTTGAATTCCAATCCAACGTCTAAGTCACCCCCTTCATAATGCAGGGAATTTAAATCCCTCGATAATAGCTGCGGCCGTATATCACATGCGAATCTACTTCACACGTCATGTCACTCCTTAGAAAATTCATAGTCAATCCTTGTGCATTGATTTTTTAAATTGATGTTCGAAAATTGTGGTCGTGCTGTGAAGATTTGATCTTGGTAGATTCGTTGAAGCTGAAAAGCATATATTAAAAGGGCTAGTTTGACAAAAGAAATTATTTACTTATCTTTTAATTGGAGTTTGCACGCAAACAGCGAGTAGGAATTAATAAATCCTTTTTTTCCTCTATATGTCATTGATGCGGTCTTCCAAAATAATTCAAGATTATTTTTTTTATTTTTAAATTCCTTTCATTAATTTTTAATTGCTTTATCTCTTTCGTTGCAATCAAAGCTTGTTTTAGTCCAGTAAAATTATTTGTTGTGTTTATATTGTGTTAGGATTGATAGAGTCTAGTTGTACTCTAATCTCTGCTAGGTTCAAGCTCTTTGTAAGTTTATAATTATATTTAAACTAGCACTACCATTAATATAGGGAAGTCTTGAGTATGAGTTATGCTATGCTTACTCATTAAGTTATTTATATAGTTTATTTATATTTCAACTGATCAGTACGTATAGTATTATTGCTTGAACATTTACTTCACCTTCCTTGGAACTCTTTTTCTCTCAAAAAAGAGAACTTAGGAATGGTCGCTAAAAGGGGATCTTCATGGTCCATTATGTCGCTCACAAGTTGAGTGCTTTGGGTGCTATCTTTAATAGAAACAGCAGTAGGTGGGTGTTGGTGTGGTAATAAATCTTTGCAAAAAGAAAGCTTAGAGGATTGAGGATGGATACCGAAGAATTAATACGCAAGTGCAAGGCTATAACTTTAAAAGAAGAAGAGACGGACAAGATTAGCTTTATTGGAAATATGAGGAAAAAAGGGGAAAAACTTGCAGCTCATTGCCTTATTGGGAAGATTTTGCTGTCAACAGAAGTGAACACAGAAGGGTTGAGAACGGCAATGCAGCAAGTGTGGAAGTCAGTACGAGAAATCAAAGTGGAGAGCCTGGGAGACAATATATTTGTGTTCAAATTCCCCTCTGAAACTGAAAAGAAAGGAGTCTTGTACGGTGGACCTTAGCATTTTGACAAAGCCTTGATGGTACTTACAGAACCAAGCGGGGTGGGGGACATTAAACATCAATCTTTCCAGTACACATCCTTTTGGGTCCAGTTATATAATGTTCCACTAATGTGCATGGAGAAAGATACGGTTCAAGAAATGGGGAAGAAAATTGGAAAAGTGGAGGAAGTGGAAACTGATGGGTCAGGAGAATGTATTGGGCCTTTTAGCCGAGTCCGTGTATCAGTGGATATTACACAATCTCTCAAAAAGGTTCTGCTACTGGAAGTGGAGAACGGAGAAGAAATTCTGAGACCAGTACTATACGAAAAGGTGCCTGAAATTTGCTTTTGTTGCGGAATTAGTGGTCATCAATATAGAATATGCCAGAGTTACAAAGGGCAGCCAAAGGATCAATTGGCCTTTGGAGCTTGGATGAAGGTGTTAACAAAAGCTGAGAAAGCAAAGCAGAATAGAAACCGAGACCGATGGAACAGGGAAGCAAGTCAACCAAACCAAGACTACCAGCATCAACCTTAACACAAACAGAACCTGATTAACCCGAATGCGGAAGGTGGATCCGGGTCAAACCCTGACAACTTAGAAAAAGCTAAATCACCAATGAGAAACGTGAATGTTGAAGGGGTAGTTGAGGGCCAATTAATGTGAAGAGATGTAGGGGCTATTCAGCAGAATTCAGAGGTCAGAAAGCATACCAGGACAGCTGACAAAGGACTGGTATCTGGGGAGAAGAGCACAAGAGCGGGAATGTTTGTAAGGCGGGAAACTAATGAAGCAAACAAAAGATGGGATGTGTCATTAACTGGGCCAAATAACGAGAGAGATGAATAAATGGGCCAGCAGGTCTTAAACAAAGAAGATAGAGTGAGTGGGCTGAAAAAAAGGACAAAAGCTAAGGGCAGAAATTGGAAATTACAAGCGAGAGTTGGGACAAAAAGAAGTGAAGGAGAAGCTGGGCCAATTTCTTCGAAAAGGCTTGCTGAAGGAACAATGATCTTAAGCCCACAAAGTAAGAAGGCAAGAATAGGAAGCCCAAGTGATACGCAGGGGAAGCAAATTCAAGTTTCATCACCATCGGCAAAACTAAAGCTGGTATGGGAAGATGCAGAACAGAAGGCTATGGAGGTTCAAATGGCTAATTCGGATAAGTTATCGGCGGAGGCTGGAGACCAGCCCCGCCGACAGCCATGAAGATTATTAGTTGGAACGTCCGAGGTTTGGGGAATCCTCGGACGTGCCTGGCCATTAAAAAAATTCTCCACCCGCATAGACCCCAATTAATTTTCCTTTGTGAGACCAAATTGAGCTCTAGGCAGGTTAATAATGTGTGTAGGAAGTTGGGCACTGAGAATTGTTTAGCGGTGGATTCAAAAGGAAAAGGTGGAGGTTTAGCCATGCTGTGGAGCTCAGAGATTACAGTCCAAATAACATCATACAGCAACCACCATATAGATGCTGAATTCAGAATGCAAATGGAAGAAGCTGGAGATGCATGGGCATATACGGTCATCCTGAAGCCAACCAAAAGAAGCATACCTGGACTTTATTAAGAAGGCTGGCAGACTTGGTGGTAAGCCCTTGGCTTTGCTTTGGAGATTTTAATGAGGTGTTGAATTTAAATGAGAAAATGGGGGGTTAGACAGAAATGTTAGGATGGTTGCCGATTTTCGAGAATCTGTTAAAGATTGTAAGTTGGAGGATGTAGGCTGCAGAGGACATCGTTTTACTTGGTCGAACAGGCGCTTTGGACCCCATTACATAGAGGAGATATTGGATAGATTCATGTGCAACCAGAAATGGCGAGCTGAATTTTACGATTGGCTAGCTACAAATCTTATACACTGGGAGTCAGACCACTGCCCAATCATGATGGTGGTTCAAAATAGGCAGAGAATGTTGAATTATGAAAAGACAAGCTTCAATAGAATCCACTACGAGGATATGTGGAGTTCATATGATGGGTGCAAAAATATTATGAAGAGAGAATGGCTTAATTGGGGAGATGGAAGTAAAGACAACCCTGTTCAGATGTTTACAAAGGTTTCTAAAAGCTCTATGGCTCATCTGAAGTTTTGGAGCAAGGAAGCTTTCGGTAGCAGGGAAAAAAAGCTAAAGAGCCTGATGAAGAAGCTGGAAAGAGCAAAGCAAGGAAATCTTCAGAATGATGATAGGGATGATGTAAGAAGTATTGAGCGGCACATCCAAAACTTGTTGATTGATGAGGAGGTGTACTGGAAACAAAGATTCAGGGCTGATTGGCTAAAAGTGGGGGATAAAAACACAAAGTTTTTTAATCACAAAGCTTCAGCAAGGAAGAGGAAAAATTGAAGGCGTTGAAGATAACAACGGGCGATGGATAAAAGATAACGAAGAAGTGGAAAGAAGATTTTACGAATATTTTCAAGATCTCTTCACTACTTCCAACCCAAGTGAAGATAAAATTGATGCAGCCCTTTAAAGGATGTCTCCGAAGATCAATTCCGAATTGAGCAACCAATTAGATCAACCTTTTTCAGCGGAAGAAATCACAGCGGCTCTGTTCCAAATGTGCCCAACAAAAGCTCCAGGACCAGACGGATTACCAGCTGTATTCTTTCAAACACATTGGGAGGCAACCCGAAATGGAGTTATAAAGACATGTCTGCATGTTCTCAACGATCAAGGTACAGCAACCCCTTTGAATCATACATATATTGCTCTAATTCCTAAAGTTGCTAAGCGTAGGAAAACTACTGAATTTAGACCTATTAGCCTATGTAATGTTATTTACGGAATCATAGCTAAGACCATAGCTAATAGGCTAAAACAAATTCTTCACCAAATTATTTCCCCGAGCCAAAGTGCATTCATACCTAACCGGTTAATCACTGACAATGTTATCCTTGGATATGAATGTTTGCATAAAATCAGACTTAGCAAGGGGAAGAAAAATGGTTGGGTTGCTTTAAAGCTTGATATAAGTAAGGCTTATGATAGAGTGGAATGGAATTTTTTAAGGCAAGCAATGGAGAAGCTAGGCTTTTCGGATAAATTGGTGGATTTGATTATGAACTGTGTCACCACTCCCACATTCTCTATTCTTATAAATGGGATTGCGAAAGGTCTAATTCAGCCCCAAAGAGGCCTTCGACAGGGATGTCTGTTATCACCATATTTGTTCATCATATGTACCGAAGTGTTTTCAAATCTTTTATTACAGGGAGAGCGGCAAAGATTGATTCATGGGCTGCAATTTTCTAGAGACATCACTATTTCCCACCTCCTATTTGCTGATGATAGCCTTGTATTCACAAGGGCTAATACTAAAGAGTGCAAGCATTTAAAGTCAATTTTTGATTGCTACACCTCTACATCAGGCCAGGTTTTTAACTATGAAAAATCATTAATGTTTCTTAGTGGTCAGATTTAGGGAGGACAAATCACAGCAATAAAGAATATTTTTGATCTCACGGTGGTGTCTAAGCATGAGAAATACTTGGGCTTGCCTTCAATGATAGGAAGGAAAACAACAAGCTTCTTTAACGATATCAAACTCAAAGTCTTGAGTAAGATATCTAGTTGGCAGCACAAATTCTTTTCCAGCGGAGGCAAGAAAATCCTGATAAAAGCAGTAGCTCAGGTTGTCCCTGCATATGCAATGAGTGTTTTTAGAATTCCGATAGGGCTGTGCAATGAAATCCAGAGAGGCATGGCAAGATTTTGGTGGGGATCGAAGGAAGATAGAAAAGGAATGCACTGGACAAAATGGAAGTAGATGAGTTGTGCTAAATATAGAGGAGGAATGGGATTCAGAGACATATCTAGTTTTAACCAAGCCTTGGTTGCAAAGCAAGGTTGGAGGCTGATACAGTATCCTGATTCCTTGGTAGCAAGAGTGCTGAAAGCAAAATATTTTAAGAACTCTCATTTTCTCGAGGCCAAGACAGGATCGAACTCTTCTTTTGTTTGGAAAAGCATCTTATGGGGTAGACATGTCCTTCAAAGAGGTATCAGATGGAGAGTTGGAAGAGGAGACAAAATTAAATCTACTCCAGTAATTGGCTGCCTAGGCCAATGGCTTTTAAACCAATTGTGAGATCAACGCTGCCAGCTGATACCAGAGTTTCTGAGCTGATTGGTCCTAACCACAGGTGGAATGAAGCATTAATTTAGCAGAACTTTGCTGTAGATGATGCTGAAGCTATTATGAGAATTCCTTTGCCTAGTGAGCCTAAAGAAGATGAGCTGCTGTGGCACTATGATAAGAAGGGGAATTATTCCGTGAAAAGTGGTTACCAATTAGCTCTTAAGATCAAATTTCCGGACAAGCCCTGTTACTCAAACTCTGACTTCTAAGGTTGGCAAACAATATGGAAGTTGGGAATTCCTGAAAAGGTGAAAATTTTCTTATGGAGAGCTACAAAAAACTTGCTGCCAACTATGGAAAATTTGTGGAAAAGGAAGGTGGTGCAGGAGCCTATCTGTCAAATATGTAAGAAGGAGCTAGAAAATATTTCCCATGCTCTGCTGGACTGCAAACTTGCCAAGAAAATGTGGAGGCACACCCATATTGCTGCAGAAGTTCAAAATGAAGCCAGACAAGATTTGTTGAGCATGCTGCAAAGCTTGACAAAAAAACTAACAACCAGGGAGATTGAGCTAGCATCCTTTGTGTGGTGGGGGGTGTGGAATGCAAGGAACAAAGTTATTTATGAAAGGAAGAAGCCATAGGTTGCCATATCAATAGCTAAGGTTACTGCAGTTATGGAAGTTTATCAGCGAGTCAAGGAGCTTGAGCAACAACAACTTAAACAAAGTGAGCCGAGAGAAACACATCAATGGGAACCTCCCCCTGAAGGGTGGCATAAAATCAATGTGGATGCGACTATTGACAAAAATCAGCAAATTGCAGGTCTTGGGATTGTTATTAAAGACTCATATCAGAAGACTATTGCAGCAACTGTCAGGTGTATAAAGTTCTATGGGGACACCTCCTTTGTAGAAGCTGAGGCAGCCAAATGGGGATTATTCGTTGCTCAAACCGCTAGACTCTCATCAGTCATTATTGAATCTGATTGCTTAGAGGTGGTTGAGTTAATTAATAATAGGAAAAGCAGCAGGACTGAAATATGCTGGCCTATTTCTGATATAATTAGTAGCAGCATGTAAGACTTCCAAGTGGTTAAATGTCAGCATGTTCTTCGAGCTTGTAATACTATTGCTCATAGCTTAGCTAAAAGAGCAATAAGATGTGGTGAAACCAATATTTGGCTGGAAAACTTTCCAGATGTAGTACTGTCATTTGGTTGAATGGTAGAAAGTTTCTTCTTTCTTTAAAAAAAAAAAAGTATTATTGCTTGAATATAAGAATAATATTATGCTTTCTCAGTTAAGATAATTTATATCTCAACTGATATGCCACTATTAAAATTTTGCCATTTGGATAAGAAATTGTAACTTTGAGTTGTATATGAGAGGTGTTGAACCATCGAAGTGCCAATAACATATTTTCAGAAAATTTGCTGGTCAAATTAACCTATTACCATCTATTCTTTCTATTTGTCTTTTTTTTTTTTTTTGGTTACAAAATAACATTTGTATTTTAAATAGTCATTTTGCTCTTCTGTAGACTTTTATAAATGAAGGTAAAGAATACCTATGTTCTTAAGGTTTGGGAAATGGTAATGTAAATCCTCAAGTTTTCAACAAAAGATATCAAGATCCCATTTTGACTGTTAATATTCTTTGACTCTATTAATTGAAAAAAAATTGACTACAATATTTTATAATAAATAAAAATATAATATGAAAAGAAATGTAACAATATATACATTTTAAAATAATTTCAAAATTTATAAAAATATTTCAGTACTTTACAATCTTAAATGTTACAATAAATAAAATTTAAATTTAAATAAATATATAAAATTAAAATTATTTTTAATATTATATAAAATAATTTTAATATTATTAATAAATGAGATATATATTTTATTAATTCTAATACATATTTAAGAAAAAATAGTTATTTATAATTTTTGTAATAAATACAAATAAATTATTAAAATAAATGTAATAAATTATATTTTAAAAATTATTTTATATATTAAAATATTATAATATTATTAGTGTACTAGACAAATTAAATTATTTAAATTACATTTATATTTATTAAAAAATTTAAAATCAATATTTTTAGTTACTATATTAATAATATTATAATTAAAAAGAGATCTTAACATCTCTTATTAAAAATTTGGGTATACCTAACCATTTCCCCAACAAATAAGCTAACCAAACCAATATACAGAGAAAGCTACCCTTTTCGCTTGTTAGTAAAACTGTAGAAGCGTCTGCCAGCTGGTTTCTAGCTGCCACCTCCGAAGAACAAGGAAGAGCAGTAGCTGCTACGGGCATAAAAGAAGGAAAATCCGAGTGCCCACTAATTCATTGGATAACGATCACTGATTAATATTTTCTTGTTTCTAATTATGGTAGGTTTAGGAAGCAAGCTAATTTAGTCGATAAAATTTTATGAGTTGAAATGAGATGTCTAAGGCTCAACCCTCCCTTGGTTGATAATAAGTTTAAATACATTCATGCTATGCTTAAAAATATGTAAAGAAAAATGCTACCAGACCCCTGTGATTTACTTAAATAATTAAATTAACTCTTTTAGTTTCATAATTAATCACACATACATCTATTTTCCTATTATAACCTTTGATTATAACAACCTAAAAAATGACTTTAAAAGTTTATAATAAATACAAATGTAATATTAAAATTAAATAATATAATTATTTTGAATATTAACCAAAATTATTTCATTGTTGTTAATTTTTCATATATATATTTTACTGCAATAATTTTTAGATTATTTAACATTCAAAATTGTATGCCTCAAATGGGACGAAATAGTTTTTAAGTAGGTTTATTTGATTGGTCACCCAAGTTCGAGTCCTAAGGGAGGTAGGGGTTTAAAAATTGATTTGGATTTTCTCCACTTTCCTACCTTTTAAAAAAATAAATGAAAAAAAATAATAACTCATAATAATTTTAAAATTTTATATTATTTTATTTATAATATATTTTAATATCAGTAGAACCTAAATAAATTAATAGCCTTGTGATCATGAAAAATCTATTAATTTAGAAAATATTATTATGTCGATAAATTAATCATTATTAATTATAAATATAATATCAGGTTCATAATAACATTTTCGTGAAGCATAGAGGTAGTATAATAAGAGATTTAGTAATGTGTTTCTGATTTGATCTTGATTGAGTAACTCAATCACTTGATAATCCTTTGGCTAAATTGTATGGTTGGATCATGAGTACGTGGTAACTTATTAGAGGGGACTTTTGGATACAATATGTTAAGTCAATCTCTCTCTTATTTCTCTAAACATAGCAAGTGAAATATAACAATGGCTTCTCGTTTGAAAGGTATAAAGAAAATAATAATGATTGATTAAATGCTTAAAGCATTATGCTAGTACAAAAAAAAAAAAATTGTTGACATAACATATGTATTTAGTTTCAAAATAGTTAATCATTAAGTAATTTATGTATTAGTTGGGTCTTATAGAAAAATAAGGATTTTTTAAAAATTTAGTATCTGATAAATTTATTGAATTATTAATTTACCACGTTGGCCTAAGTTGAGAGCGACAAAAACTATTATAATCAAAGTTATCAATTTATCAAGTATTAATTTTACGAGGTTGCACTATATATCTACATGTAGCATAACAACCCAATTCCAACAATCAAGTAAATATTATTTGCTTTGGGCACACAGACCGTTAAGGTTTCATTATTAGACTGCAATAAAAAACGCATCTACTTAGTTAGGAGAGTCTAAGACTTATAAACTAGTCTAGAAACTCTCTTACCAGTGATGTGGGATGTTACATACTTCCCCCCATAAGACCTTAAGTCCTCCTGAGGCTCATTGAAAATAGTAGTTCAGTATGAAATCATATCATTAATATATCTATTCACACATCGGGTCAAGAGTTTGCTTTGATACCGATTGTAACAATGCGAGCCCAACTACCAGGTAGCTATTGTTCGCTTTGGGCATATAACCCGTCACGGTTTTGTTATTGAGCTTTGCAACCCAAAACATGTGTACTTAGTTAAGAGAGCCCAAGACTTATAAACTAGTCCAGGAACTCTCTTGTTATGCCACTTTCATTCCCGCCCCGAAGGAGTGCACAGCGGAGGACACAGCCAAGTTTTTCTTTAGGCATGTGGTGAAGTATTGGGGACTTCCGAAATCCATCATTAGCGACCGCGACAGCCGGTTTACAGGGAGGTTTTGGACTGAGTTGTTCAAGCTTATGGGGTCGGCGCTGCACTTTTCTATGAGCTTTCATCCGCAACCGACGGGCAAACGGAGAGGGTGAATGCCTTGTTAGAGCTGTACTTGCGGCATTTTGTGAGCGCCAACCAGCATGATTGGGCAAAGTTGCTGGACATGGCCCAATTTGCAATGTGGGATGTTACATACATTCCCCATAGGACCTCACGTCCTTCTGAGACTTATTGGGAACAATAGTATACTACAAAATCATATCATTAACATATTCATCCACACATCAGATCACGAGTCAGTCCTGATACCATTTGTAACAGCCCGAGCCCAATAACCAAGTAGATATTGTCCACTTTGTGCACATAGCCCGTTACTGTTTTGTTATTAGGCTTTGCAACCCAAAATGCATCTACTTAGTTAGAACAACCCAAGACTTATAACCTAGTCTAGGAATTTTGTCGCTAGCGATGTGTGATGTTATATACTTCATACTGCCCCCATAAGACCTCAGGTCCTGGTGAGGCTCATCGAAAACACTAGTACAATATGAAATCGTATCATTAACATATCCATCCACACATTAGGTCACGAGTTGGCTTTGATACCAATTGTAACAATCCAAACCCAACAACCAAGTAGATATTGTCTACTTTGGGAACACAGCCCGTCACAGTTTTGTTATTGGACTTTGCAACCCAAGACACGTCTACTTAGTTAGGAAAGTCCAAGACTTGTAAACTAGTTTAGGAACTCTCTCGCTAGCGATGTGGGATATTACACGTAGTATAAATTTTAAAATTTTTAAATCAATTTTAGGATAATATATTATACTATTAATAAAATTTGTCAGGACAACCTAATAATTGTTTAATATTCAAAATAATTTGCTCAATGTAAGCGTTATTTTGTTTATAGTATTATCATAATATCGTATTTATATTCATTATAATAGTTTTGATTATAGTCAACTGGCATAAGAATAAGAAAATAGGTTTATGTAATTACTTTCTAAATTAATAGTGATCATATGACCATTTAAGTAAACTTCATCTCGTATCACTTTCCTAAAATATAAATAAATAAAATTTAGGCTAATGGGGTGAATACTAAGAATTTTCCATCTTCAGAGATTGCCTGATGAACTCGGAAATTTAGAAGCTTTGTGGAGTTTGCATGCTATAGGAACTGCTATAAGAGAAGTGCCATCATCTTTTTTCCGTTTGAACAACATTGATCTCTTAAGTTTCCAGAGAAGCAGGGGTCACAAGCAGATGAGTTTATCATTGCCTATCACGTTATCTTTAGATGGCTTGCACACTCTAACGTATTTAAATCTAACTGATTGTGGCATCACACGGTTACCTGAAAATATTGGCCAGTTATCCTCACTCGAAGAATTGGATCTACAGGAAAACAATTTTGAGAGAATTCCAGAAAGCATCACACAACGTTCTAAGTTGGGAAGGCTCTCCTTAAGGTATTGTGAGAGGCTTCAATCCTTATCCAAGCTTCCATGCAAACTACATGAGTTGGATGCACATCATTGCACGGCACTGGAATCATTATAAGGTTTATTCTCAAGTTATGAAGCTCGTACTCAGTATTTTGACCTGAGTTATAATTATAAATTGGATCGAAATGAGACCAGAGGAATTCTTGAAGAAGCTCTGCAAGAAATTCAACTCTTGGCAACTGCACGATGGAAAGAAGTAAGAGAGGAGTTATTAATTTCTTTTTCTTCAAATTAAAGTTGACAATTAATATTTGATTAAAATTATGATTTTCTGTGGTACAGATATATTATTCTAAAAAATATGCACTTTTGCGTCGTGTCTTTTTTCTTGGGGATGAAATTCCGATGTGGTTTAGCTTTCAAAGTATGAAATCTTCTATAACCTTGAAGATGCCACCAGGTTGGTTCAGTAATAAAAAGGTACTCGGCTTTGCTTTTAGTGCTATTGCGGCATTTGGAGAACATCATGTCAGAGAAAAGAGGTGGTTCGAATTGTTTTGTGAATTCAAAGTCAGACCCAAAGATTCGCATGCCATACAGAGATTTATGGATTATGTAGAGTCAGATCACTTACTTTTGGGATACTATTTCTTCGATGATCAGGATTTGAATGGTTTTTGGAAATACAATTGCATTCTTGAGGCAGTTCAATTCTATTTTAAGGAAGAATTTTATCGCTCTGAACGTTTGGAGTGTTGCCCGGTGAAAAAATGTGGGATCCATTTATTGTATGTACCAGACCCTACAAAATCAACGGACGATCCAAGTGAATTTTTCTACCATAACCATGAAGAGGAACGACACCCCAAAAGACTCAAATATTCTTGAAAACGTCTATAGCAGCTGGTATTTTTGAGAAGAGATATGTTAGATTAATTCATCGGTACTATTTGATCTTAAAATGTTGCTTTCCAAACATTTCTTTTATGATTTTATATTTTTATATGATGATGGAAGTGACTTTTAGATGTTCTTCAACTCTTTTGTTTTGATAAAAGCTACACTTCACAACCAGTTACTATTGTTGGGTCCAAGCAGTTATTGTTTGACTTGTGGTTGGTCTGGCTAGTGTTTAGATCCTTGTATATTTGTGTTTATTTGGTTTCTGCATGAAATGTATATTAAATCAAATTTACAATGCATGTAAGTCCGTTTATAGTTTAGACAGAATTTTCGGCCCACTATTACTTTTAAGATGTTTGGATCAATGCTTCCTTATCAGTAGTAAATTTTTGCTGAATTCTTTTCGGAAAATTTCTCTACAACTAGCTTATGTTGAAATCTCTGTAGTCTTGTTTGGCTGGAAAGACAGCATCAGGTGTTGGAGGTGAACTAGAAGCGAACTTCGAAAAAGGCAACTGAGGTAGAGCAAGGGATTGTGAACAGGGTATGGGGTCCTTTTCCTGATATAGTCGAGAGTATGACTTCAAAGGACAAATGCATTGAGTAGACACTTTTTCCTTTTAAATGAATATCTAAACTATGCTGCTCAATGGTTCTAGTGTTATAAAACTTTGGAAATGAGTTACATTTTAGCCTCTATTCACTGATTTTTTTCCGTTTAGAAAAAAACTTCTTGTGAGGGGAGGTGTGGACTTCTTTTCATAGATTTACTTCTCTGTTCAAGATTCTGCTACTATAACCAAAGATGCAACTTTTTGAACTATTTTTTATGCCAAAAAATCCAGTAGTTGTCTGAATCGTGTTGTTATTGATATTATTTTTTTGACAGTTCAATTGCCGTCTTATTATTATTTATCTCTTCTTTGATTGTCTCACATATTTATGGAATATTTAGGGAAAGTAAATAGCTTTTGTTCACAAATTGTTTTTGTTAGAGCAAAATAGAGCTCATATTTTGGCGGGAAGGACTGGAACAGGACCCTATTTCTATTGCCAATGGCTGTGGTCCGGCAAATTCGAGAATTGACCAAGAAAGCAAAGGGTAGCGTATGAAGTTGCGGGTTGAAATTACGGTGCTTTTGGGGAATTCACACCGTTTAGAACCTTTCCAGCTGTCATTCACTTTTCCTTTCTACACTTGAGCGCGGAATAATTTCAAATAAAAGTGAACAAAGCTGCATTTTAAAGTAAAATTATTGAAATCAAATGAGATGAAATTATCAAGAAACAACCTGGAAGGTTCCAAGCATCGTTTTACCCTGCACAGATACTACAGTCACCAACGTTTGCTCGAGAAAAATACGCCGAATTTTTCGGGAAATGTTTTGCTTTTTCTCTTTAAGGGTTGTTTGGGTTGGATTTTTCTGATAGTGTCTCAAAATATAGTTAATCCTAATTTACTCAGAATTTATTGTTGTTGAGCTGACCTCATAAGTACAACTTGTAGTCTATGTTGGCGACCTGGTTTACAAGTACGACCTAAGATTTATGTGAACGACCTAGTTTAAGAATACAATCTCAACACTATATGAGCAACTGAGAAATTCATCTGTCTGATCTGAAAGTGAAGTAATCCGACCTTGAAATTATCTAGTCCGACCTGAGAATTAGCTTGACATGGAAAATTGCTAGTTAAGAAAACGTGGCCTAATTTATAGGGAAGTTGTGTGCCGCAATCTATTTAAACCACCTCCAACGGACAACCACTTGCAACTGCTGAAGAAAGTGGGCTGAAGTTAAAGAGGTAACCATACACGACCAAGAGTCTATTTAAACTGAAGAGCGCATTAGGTGAAGAGGTTGGCAAAATCAATCAAAGCTTCTACAAGTTGAAACCTTAATATTCTTTACAAGATTTTCAGCCCCTCTACCGGAAAATGACTTGACTTTAACTCATTCATAATTCTTCATTCTCATTTTTCTATACATAATTTCTGACTTAAGAATTAGAGGATCTACGCCGGAACCCGACCGGTGTATCCTAACAGTGTTTTCTGGTTGGCAGGTATAGAAAGTTGCGATCAGACTTGAATTTGAGCTTGGATTCACGTTGTAATTCTCCAAAAGAAACAAATTCAGCTGTTAAGGTTGTTTTTGAGCATCAACAAGGGAAAAATTTTGGGGGCAGAAAAGTTAAAGGTTAAAATGTCGGTACAACTATTTTTTTTTTTCTTGTCATTTACTCATTGGCTCACATTGTCATTAGTCGGTCTTCAGTTAACGATAGGGACTAGTAAAGAAGCCATATATTTCCGCACGCATTTTATTCAATTAATTAATTATCATCACAACCCACATCATATTATTATTGTATCAACTTGCACGGTCGTAACAATTAACAGAAATTTTCATTAAAATTATTATATTAATTTTTAATAGAAATAAGAAAAAAAAATTCTTTAATAGTGAAAAAACATGAGATGAAATGGGTGTCGTTTGTCACGAGTCAACTTTTTAGAAAAAAAAATACACAAATGAATGTGGCGTGTGAAACGTATTGATGTACTATAAACATTTTCATTTTATTTTTATTTAACTTTCATTTATTTTTGAATAAGCTGTCATCAATTATTTGTTTCTTGCTCTGCACGTACACGACAGGACCGACTATTTGCACCCTTTCAACCTTTTTAGTTGTCATGCGCTATTTTCTTTCTTCACTCGAGATAAAACAGCCAGTAAAGCTGCATCTTCAGTGGAATAATTAGTCATTAGGAGAGGAAATATGTTTGTGTGCTTAGAACTACATATATTTCCTGAACGTTGGGATTTTTACGCATGCCCCTTGCCTTCATGTCAAAACAATGGATTTAATTAAATTGCATTTGAAATCCATTAAGCATATTCTTCACTTCATTATTTTGTTTTTTTCTCTTTTTTTTTCCCCCATTTTTCAATCATATCTCATTTTTGGATGATATAATGAACATGTTTGATCAGTTCTGGTTTAAGATTCTGCCACTATAATCAATGGATGATATAATGAACATGTTTCATATACTTACTTCTCCGTTTAAGATTCTGCCACTATAATCAATGGTGCAACTTTTTGAACCACTTCTCAAATGGAAGGATGCCAAACAGTTCAGTTGGTGTCTGAACCGTGTAATTTCCTTTTTTTGTTTTTTTTGACAGTTCAATTGCTGTCTTATTAATTATTATTAAATATCTCTCCTTTGATTGTCTTACATATTTATGGAATATTTTAGAAAAGTAAATACTAAATAGCTTTTGTTCACAAATTATTTTTGTTAGAGCTCATAATTTAACCAAAAAAAAAAGAGGACAAAAGCTGGACACTATTGCCAATAGTTATGGTCCGACAAATTTGAGAATTGATCAAGAAAGCAAAGGGTAGCCGGTAGCATATGAAATTGAGCTTTGAAATTATCGTGTTTTTGGGGAACTCACACCCTCTTGACCTTTTTAGCCGCCATGCACTTTTTCTTTCAGCACTTGAATAGCGCGGAATAATTTTAATTAAAAGTGAACAAAGCTGCACTTTAAGTGAAATTATTGTCCACAGTGCTAAGGAAATCAAATGAGATGAAATTACCAAGAAACTCCCTGGAAGGTTCCAAGCATCGTTTTACTCTTGACAGATACTACAGTTATTAACATTTGCTCAAGAAAACTACGCCGAATTTTCCAGGAAATTTTTGCTTTTTCTCTTCGAACGTAAAGTTTGGAGCAAAAAAATTAAAGGTTTAAAGGTAGGTCTAATTATTCTTCTTCTTGTTATTTACGCATGGCCTCCCATTCACATTAGTCGGACTTCAATTAATTTTAGGAGATGAAACTACCACGAAATTAACTCTAAGTGAGTGGCCTAGTGAAGCAGCCATATATTCCACGCGCATTTTATTCAATTAATTAATTATCATCACATACCATGTCATATTATTATTGGATCAACTTTGCATATATGAAATTCACTTTATTACAAGGATCCCCTAATGGTGCGTTTACTTCATGAAATGAGAATGAGGTGGAATAGAAATAGGTTGAGAATAAGAATATGCTAGAATGAGAATAAGGAATGGTTATGAGATTTCAATGTTTACTTGACAAAAATAAATAAAAATGAAAATGTGATAGAATGCCATTGATGTGTTTACTTGGCAAAATAAATGAGAATGATGAATGAGAATGAGAATCAATTTACCAAAATATCCATAGTATTAATAATTAATAACAATAATTAATTTATTATTATTAACAATATTATCATTATTGTTGTTGTTGTTATTATTATTATTATTATTAAAAATAATATTAACAATAATTAATAAAGTTAATAAAATTTAATAATAATAATAATATTATTATTAAATTTTATTAACTTTATAATTTGAGTTATTATTAATTATTGTCAATATTATATTTATTAATATTATCATTATTATTATTATATTTTATTAACTTTATTATTTTAGTTATTATTAATTACTGTTAATATTATTTTTATTAATATTATCATTATTAACATTTATTATTATTATTATTAAATTTCTTATTTTAGTTACTATTAATTATTGTTATTATTATTTTTACTTATATTATCATTATTAACATTTATTATTATTATT
The DNA here is from genome assembly GCF_022201045.2 of Citrus sinensis. Lineage (NCBI taxonomy): Eukaryota > Viridiplantae > Streptophyta > Magnoliopsida > Sapindales > Rutaceae > Citrus > Citrus sinensis. The sequence goes on along the minus strand of NC_068558.1, from coordinate 29,736,775 downwards.
ATTATTATTTCATTAATATCATTTTTATATCTAGATAATGAAAATTACATTATTATTATTATTATTAAATTTTATTGACTTTATTATTTTAGTTATTATTAATTATTGTTAATAATAATAATAATAATAACAATAATGATAACATTGTTAATAATGATAAATTAATTATTTTTATTAATTATTATTTTTATCATTATTTTTATTGTTAATAATGATAATATTAATAATAACTAAAATAATAAAGTTAATAAAATTTAATAATAATAATAATAATAACTATTATTATTAATGGCATTTAAAATAATAAAATTAATTGTGATTTGAATGAGGGTAATTTGAGAAATATGAAAAAATTATAGAGATACAAAAGTAAACATATATTTCATTCTCATTCCCTCATTTTCATTCCCAACCCCCCATGGGAATGAGATTTCCATTCCTTATTCCCAAATTATGTGGGACCCACGCATTTTATTCTCATTCCCAAATTACATTTTGCTAAGTAAACATGGCTTTCATTCTCATTCCTTCATTCTCATTTATCATTCCATTAAGTAAACACACCATAAGTTGCAGCTCGCGTAAGTTACAGGCCCTGTCAAATTTTATTTAACCCCCTATACTTTAAGTTATTTATATTTTATTTATAAATATTATAATACTTATGAATAAAGTGTATATAATATAAAGTATAAGGGGCTGAATGAAATTTGACAGGGCAGCTGTAACTTACCGCAGCTGTAAGTTAGCCAAAACAATGGATTTAATTAAAGTGCACTTGAAATCCATTAAGGATATTCTTCTCATCTTCTCTTCATTATTTTGTTTTTTTTATCCCACTTTTAGACCATATAGATGTATATGTTTGATCAGTCCTGGTCGCCTGGTCGGTTATATATACATATGTACTTTCGGACTGTCATGGGACTGTACCATTTTGAAATATTACATTTTATTTCTCAATGCGATAAATTTTCTTCTCCATTGAACATTCTCTGGATGCTATTAACGAAAAAATGCAACATTTTTTTCTGTTTATGAATTGGATTATTTGCTTCTGGCTGTAATTGATTCATTGACCATTAGCAATATAGAAATAGGTAGTGCCAGCTCTTTTCTTTTTTGTCTTTGTCTTCTCTAATTCGAGCTACAAACCCACGTTCCGGTGAATACCTTTTCCATCTCCTCTCCATTGTTTGGCTTCAATATTTTGGATTTGAATGGAATCACAATTTCTCACCCATTGTCATACAAAGTTTCGAATACATTATGATTTAGAAGTGTAAGTTCAAAAAATTAAAATAAAAATATTTAATAATATTATAAAAAAATTTATATTTTACATCACCCAATATTTGACAAAAACTCAAGCAGATATCACAAGTAACGCAGCACCAACATTTGAAATTTTCCACTTTTGTACCCAATTTTCAGCCAGAGTTATAGTAATAACTTTTAATTAATTTATGGGAAAATGATAATAACATGAGATCAATGGGTCCCATCGACATTTTCTTATCTCTTTAGTAAATTTTCTGCATATCTATTTTGCATCAACCTTAACATTGTATGTGAAAAATTTCTGCATATTTATTTTGTCCTACCGAGACGATATTTTGAAATTCACATTCAACTAACATAAGACAGCTTCTAAGAAATTACTGGGTGGGTGGACTTCAAAATGAGAAAAGAAATTAAATTTATTGGACCACAATCTGCCTTCGTCTTTTCATCTGATTGGAAGTTACTCGATGACATTGACTGATCATTGACCATTTGGTGCTCTCTTCTCATCGTCTTTTAATTCAACTTACCGTCATCAAATTAAACGGCCATTCTAGGCATCTTCATTGAAATTATTTGTTGCGACAATCCCATAATATACGGCAAATATCAATCGCATAAAGCATACAAGGATAAGTCAATGTTTACGGGGAAAGATAAAAAATATATTTCACTATTAAAATAGGGAATACAAATACAAAAATATTTATCTCACAATCTAAATTTTTAATACAATCAGGGCATGTTTGGTTGCTGTATTATAACTTCTTATTACATTAACTTTATACAAGCCCGTGTTTAGTAAGTTAAAAACTACAAAAACACTATATAATGAGCCAATCTAATGCAGCAGTTTGTCGGATTAGCTAGTCGGGTTTAGCTAATGCGGCAAACTGCTGCTTGCTCTTTCTTTTTTTTTTTTTTTTGTTTCCTTTTCGTTTCCAACTCTCTATTTACTTTTGCTTTAACTTTAATTTTATAATAGTAATAATAATAATAATAATAATAATAATAATAATAAATATTATTTTTTAATTTAATATTATATTATTTAATATTTTTATTTTTTATATTATAATTATTAATATAAATAAATAATTTATTGTTCAATAATATTATATTATATTTATATATTTATATTTTAATTTATTAATAAATTTACAATTTATTATGGCTAATAATAAATATTTAAATATGAATAATATTAATTTAAAATTAATAATAATAATATTAATATAAAATATTAATACAATTTAAATATATTAATATAATATAATATTTAATTTAAATTAATTACAAAAAAAAATCAATACAGTTCAGTGTAGCACCGAATATTATACAATATTATTATAATATAATGCTAATACAATACAACATAATATAATATATCAGTATAAAAATAATGCAATACAGCATAATACAATACATTATACCAAATGCACCCTCAAGTTCTGAGATCACTAAGAACATTTTAGTTATCTCAATTACTGGCTCATGGATTTTACATCCAGTTTATAGGCAAATCTAGATTTCAAATGTCAAGAATAACGGAACAAAATCCGATCTAATCGCTCGCAATTAGAGCATGCGAATCTTAACTTTTAGAGTGTGAAATCTCCGACTTTAAAGGGTTGGTGAAAAAGTGAACAACGAACATGGCTTGTTTCCAATTGCACGATAAAAAAATATTCTAGTAGACTATAAATGCACGATGAAAAAATATTCTAGGAGACCGTAATTATCGAAACATGAATAACTGGAAATAGTGTGGATAGTGTATTTAAAGAAAAAATGTACTAAAAAATCTAAGACATGTATTGATGTGCATGTGAGTTGTTAATAGACACAATTGTTGTAGTTAATTAAAAACGTAAATATCGAAAAAAAAAAGAAAATTTCTGGTCAAAATCTCTGAAAAATACGCCAAAATTTTTGGGAAAAATTTTAGTTCTCCCTTTTCAAATTCAGAGGTATGGTCTAGGGCAAAGAAAGTTTTTCTCTCTTCAAATGTAAATAGGAAAAGTTTGATTTTTTGTCAACTACATCCAAGAAGCCTCAAGGAAAAGAAGTAATCGTGAGTATAAGACTATTGGAGAATATGCTGTGAGATTAATTGGAATTTTCAACTTTTTTTATTCCATATGTATGTAAAGTATCAAAAGATGAAAATAAAATTTGCAATTTGTATTATTTACTTAGTTTTTCGTCAATTGTTTGTTTGCTGTCATCAATTATTTGTTTAAATGGACGCAGGTCACGTGGCTTTTGTCTTTTTTGTTTTTTTAGGAAGTATTTAATAAAGCATGTTTATACAGTGGAAAATGATTCTACAGCTTTTGTCACTTTCACCTTTTTTTTTTTATTTTAAAAATTTTTAACATTAAAAAATTATCGCAAAGCTTGAGAGAGGAAAGAAGCGAAACGACAGCAACAGATGTCGTTTCTCTCAGCCTCCCTCTCTCAAGCGTCGTTAATAACCTCCACACTCCACGGTCACATTAAATTGTTTTCACATCCCAAATTTTCTCATCCACTGAACTGTTATGGCTTCTTCTTCTTCTTCTTCTTCTTCTTCTTGTCCACCTCGAAACGCTAAGAAGATGTATGATGTTTTTCTGAGTTTCAGAGGAGAGGACACCCGTGACAACTTTACTAGCCATCTTCATCATGCTTTGTATCTGAAAAGTATTAAAACTTTCATTGATGACCAACTTATCAGAGGAGAGAACATTTCACATTCTCTTCTTGATACAATTGAAGCATCGAGCATCTCAATTATCATTTTCTCAGAAAGGTATGCTTCTTCTAGATGGTGTCTCGATGAACTTTTGAAGATCCTCGAGTGCAAGCACGAGTATGGACAGATTGTGATTCCAGTTTTCTATCACGTTGATCCATCGCATGTGAGATCGCAAAGCCAAGATTCTTCTTTTGGGAAGTATTTTAGTGGGCTTGAAAAACGTTATCCAGAGAAGATGCAAAGATGGAAGAATGCTTTGACCGAAGCAACCAATCTCTCTGGCTTTGATTCTCATGTCATTAGGTACAATAATTTTCTATCTGATTCTTAGTATTAATCTAGTACGAGTAATAATATATGACATTAACTATGACAATGAGTTTAAATATTTATCAATAATATATTAACTAAATCATTCTTAATAATGGGGATTAGGTTATTTTCTCGCACATTTGAATCATTTTCCAATTATTTTATTAGATGAAATTGTTCTTCACATTATATTAATTAGCCATTTTATATTGCAACTAATTAAAAACACACGATTCTCTGTCTCGTTTACATATATTGAACTATATAATTGCTGTTATTTTTTTACAAGGCCTGAATCTAAACTTATTGAGGAAATTGCCAATGACGTTTTGAAGAGGCTAGATGCGACTTTTCAAACTAAAAACAAAGGCTTGGTTGGAGTTGAATGCCCCATTGAAGAAATCGAATCATTATTACGCCTTGGGTCTGAGGGTGTTTACAAACTAGGGATTTGGGGCATCGGTGGTATAGGCAAGACAACAATAGCTGGTGCTGTTTTTAACAAAATCTCTAGACATTTTGAAGGTTCTTACTTTGCGCATAATGTTAGAGATGCAGAAGAAACTGGCGGAATAGAGCACTTACAAAAGAAGCTTCTGTCAGAGTTATTAAATGATGGAAATGTGAGGAATATTGAGTCTCAACTCCACAGACTTGCTTGCAAGAAGGTTCTAATTGTTTTTGATGATGTGACTCATCCAGGACAAATAGAATCATTAATTGGATTCCTTGATCGGTTAGCTTCAGGGAGTCGAGTGATAATCACAACAAGGGATAAACAAGTTCTTGAAAATTGTTGGGTCAATCAAATATATCGGATGAAGGAATTAGTAGATGCTGATGCTCATAAGCTTTTCTGTCAGTGTGCTTTTAAAGGAGGCCATCTCGACGCAAGTTACACAGAGGTCACACCCAAGGCAATAAAATATGCGCACGGAGTTCCTTTAGCTCTTAAAGTTTTGGGTCGCCATCTATGCGGAAGGAGCAAAGAGGTATGGGAAAGTGCAATGAGAAAACTGGAAATAGTTCCTCACATGGATATCCAGAAGGTGTTAAAAATCAGTTATGATAGCTTGGATGACTCTCAGAAGAATGTTTTTCTAGATATTGCATGTTACTTGGAAGGAAAGGATAGAGATGTGGTGATAAGCTTTTTTGATGCCAGTGGCTTTGAAGCTAAAATAGAGTTGAGTGTTCTTGAAGGTAAGTCTCTCATAACTTGCTCCGATAATCAGATAAGAATGCATGACTTGCTACGAGATATGGGAAGAGAAATTGTTCGAAATGAATCTATCGATCATCCAGGAAAGCGCAGTAGGTTGTGGCATCATAATGATATTTGTGAAGTTTTGAAGGAAGATACAGTAAGCAATAATAAGTTTTCAATTGTATCTTGTTTATGTTACATTTATATTAGTAGTTTGTCTGAATTTTTCTTTTTGAATAAGAATAGCATTAATACAACTTAAAATTAACTGAAAAATAATATTAAAAAATTGGTAAAATAAAATAGATAGATCCGATGTTTTCCCACCTCAGTTTGAAACATGCCTCTAAAATCCCCAGCAAACTAGCGCCTTCGGAGAGAGACCCCGAAAAAGGAAAAAAAAAAAAAAAACCTCAATCTTATTGCATTTGCTTTTTAACTCAAGCTCTGCCCCTATCCTTATTTTTCACTAAAAAAAAATTGATTGAATTAATTTTACAGTTTACATATTAAGCATTTTCTTGAATTTTCTATTTTACACTTCCTAAAAGCCTTACCCACATAGTTTATTATAAAGTGATTGTAATATCTCTATTTTGGTTTGACGGCTTAAAAATAATTGTTTATTTGTTTGCTTTAATTATATACCTACTTATGATCTCCTATTTGATTGTTAGGGAACTGAAGCGCTCAAGGGTATCTCCTTGGATATGAATAAAGTCAATAGAGAGATACACATGAATTCCAATGCTTTCTCAAGGATGCCTAAATTGAGATTCTTGAGATTTTATGGAGATAAGAACAAATGTATGGTGTCTCATTTGGAGGGTGTGCCATTTCCTGAAGTGAGGCACCTCGAGTGGCCTCAATGTCCTTTGAAAACGTTGAATATATGTGCGGAGAAACTTGTTTCACTTAAAATGCCTTGCAGCAAAGTCAAACAACTTTGGGATGATGTTCAGGTATATATTTATTCGAAATTCTTTCGGTAATAAATTCTAAATACAATTGATGCTATAATAATATATGTGATGGTGTCTGTTTATTTATAAAGATAATAATAATAATAATAATTTTTTTTTTTGGGGGCACAAGATCTTGTTAACTTAAAAGAAATAGATCTCAGTGGATCCGAGTCATTAACGAAACTTTCAGACTTGTCACGGGCCGAAAATCTTAAGATTCTGAGGTTAGACGACTGTTTAAGTTTGACGGAGACTCACTCATCTATTCAATATCTAAATAAACTTGAATTTCTTACTCTAGAAATGTGCAAAAGCCTGACGAGTCTTCCAACTGGCATTCATTCGAAATATCTCAAGATACTTAATCTTTGGGGTTGTTCAAATTTGAATAACTTCCCAGAGATCACATCTTGTCATATATGTATTTTTGAGTTAGCAGAAGTTGGAATCAAAGAACTGCCCTCATCCATCGAGTGCCTATCCAATCTGCGAGAACTACTTATTATGGACTGTTCTGAGCTTGAGAGCATCTCGAGTAGCATATTTAAGTTGAAGTCTCTTAAATCTATTGTAATCTCTCATTGTTCAAATTTTAAGAGGTTTCTAGAGATCCCATCTTGTAATACAGATGGATGTACTGGAATTGAGCGACTAGCATCGTTTAAGTTGAAATTAGAGGGATGTTCAAGTCCTCAGAGTCTCCCAATAAACATGTTTTCGTTCAAATCTCTTCCTTCTATTAAAATCATTCATTGCCCAAATATTGAGAGTCTCCCAAGCAGCCTATGTATGTTCAAATCTCTGACATCTCTTGAAATCGTTGATTGCCAAAATTTCAAGAGATTGCCTGATGAACTTGGAAATTTAAAAGCCTTGAAGAGGTTGACCGTTGATGGAACTGCTATAAGAGAAGTACCGGAAAGCCTCGGTCAGTTAGCCATATTACGTCGGTTGAAATTGACTAACTGTTCAGGGCTTGAGAGCATCTCGAGTAGCATATTTAAGTTGAAGTCTCTTAAGTTTACTGAAATCTCTAATTGTTCAAATTTTAAGAGGTTTTTGGAGATCCCATCTGGTAATACAGATGGAAGTACTAGAATTGAGCGACTAGCATCATCTAAGTTGATATTGGAGGGATGTTCAGTCGCCAGAGTCTCCCAATAGACATGTTTTCATTCAAATCTCTTCTTTCTATTAAAATTGTTCATTGCCCAAATATTGAGAGTCTCCCAAGCAGCCTGTGTATGTTCAAATCTCTGAAATATCTTGAAATTGTTGATTGCCAAAATTTCAAGAGATTGCCTGATGAACTTGGAAATTTAAAAGTCTTGAAGAGGTTGACCATTGATGGAACTGCTATAAGAGAAGTACCGAAAAGCCTCAGTCAGTTAGCCATATTACGTTGGTTGAAATTGACTAACTGTTCAGGGCTTGGGAGAATCTCGAGTAGCATATTTAAGTTGAAGTCTCTTAAATCTATTGAAATCTCTAATTGTTCAAATTTTAAGAGGTTTCTAAAGATCCCATCTTGTAATATAGATGGAGGTACACGAATTGAGCGACTACCATCTTTTAAGTTGAGATTGGAGGAATGTTCAAGTCTTCAGAGTCTCCCAAGCAGCCTGTGTATGGTAAAAAATCTGACATCTCTTAAAATCATTGATTGCCAAAAATTCAAGAGACTGCCTAATGAGATTGGAAATTCAAAGTGCTTGACGGTGCTGATAGTTAAAGGAACAGCTATAAGAGAAGTACCAGAAAGCCTTGGTCAGTTATCCTCACTAGAAAGTTTGGTACTATCTAATAACAAATTAGAGAGATTACCAGAAAGCTTCAATCAGTTATCCTCACTAGAATATTTGCAACTATTCGAAAACAGTTTGGAGGGAATACCAGAATACCTGAGGAGTCTTCCAAGTAAGTTGACATCGCTCAATTTATCTATTGACTTGAGATATTGTTTGAAATTGGACTCGAATGAGCTCAGTGAAATCGTCAAAGGAGGGTGGATGAAGCAGGTGTGTCTCTTAACTCACTCCTTTCATTCTATTTTCTGTTTACTTTAATTCAAGTTATCATTATTTTTCAAAAATTAATAATTTTTTATTTTTGTGTTGCAGTCGTTTGATGGTAACATTGGGATCGCTAAAAGTATGTATTTCCCTGGGAATGAAATTCCAAAATGGTTTAGGTATCAAAGTATGGGATCTTCTGTAACCTTGAAGACGCCACCAACAGATTTCTTAAATAATAAAATATTAGTAGGCTTTGCTTTTTGCATTGTTGTAGCATTTCCAGCCTCAGAGTACTTTGAGTATCAAATCCCAAGGAAATCTCGACCGTCGGTCTTTCGGAAGTATAAAGTGTTCTATGATTGGAAACACAAATCCCAAGGAAATCTCGACCGTCGGTCTTTGGGGACAATTAGTTATGTTGGGTCAGATCATGTGTTTTTGGGATCTTATTTATTGGGTTCTGAGGATTTAAGTAAGAGAGATGATGAGGTCTCTTTTGATGAAGTCTCTTTCTACATTTTGCCTTTTTACGGTGAAGATTGTGAAGTGAAACAATGTGGGATTCATTTTGTGTACGCTCAAGATTCTACTGAATCAAGAGAAGAGGAAGAGGAGGAAGAGGAACCACACACCAAAAGACTGAAATGTTCTTCAACTCCAAAGCAGCTGGTACTCTTTGGCACGAAAATCAATCTGTAGACCTTGTTTTTGTCTTCATTTTATATATGCGTTTTTCAGTACGTTCGTTTATGTAATATTTATTAATTGTTTTTTGTTGGATGGATGAATCAATAAATTCAAAATAAATGGTAATTAAACGAGGATGTAGATCTATGAGTTCTCTTTGTTTTATCTTTAATTTGTGTTCGGTTCATAAATTACGTATCTATTTACTAACTAAAAATGGGCTGATTAGATTAAGATTATTTTAGTTATTCTTACTTTTTCGGTTTTCAAACTTTATAAGAATGAAATAGTTTTATTAAGTTTTGAGATTTGAATTTAAAAGAAAATACTAATTTACTCTTGAGGATTAAATTTACCGTATTTTAAAATAATTATTAATTAGGTATGACAGGGTATATGATGTTGTGAAAATTACTATTCCTATGAGTAGTGATCTTAGCAAGATGGTAAAGTACCTATTTAATACTAGTGATAAATTACAGGCTCTGTTCAACCCTTGAATTATAACTTTTAGCATCTTATCATTTAAAAAAAAAAAAGGGATGCTCCAATTTTGAGGGCTCTTGTAGGTTGGCTCCATGAAGCATATCATCGTGTAGAATATCTGTGGTTTGAGTATTTTATAGAATGACTTTGGGATTGGGATGAACTGGCATTGTTGTCAAGGTACAATTTATACTTTGAAATTTTGCAGTATGAAATCATGTTGGCTCAGTTCTCTTCAAAATTGCTATATTGCATGCAGCTATATAAAGCTTTTGTAATCTCCTGTTATAATCATGCTGAATTTTAATCACTACAGGGACTGAGCTCCCTGTATGTGCTGTGGATTACAGTTGCTTGATACATTTAATGGCACGGTGTTTTGCAAATGGTTTATTAACTTTTTTGGTGCCTTATCTAATGGTTTTTTTTTTTTTTTTGGGCCTTGATTTTGCAGCACCACCATTGAAATTCATTGATTGCCTGGATTGGATCAATGGATGATGGACGATTCATTGGTGAGGGCTTGTTTTATTTTTTTAGACCTTGATGCTCTAAATATTGATGTGTCCCATTATATATTTATTTGATAGATGTTATTTGCTTGTGGTTTCAATGATGGAAAGATGTGGTCTGTTCTTTGCATGTGAATTATGGTTGGTAACTTATAAGTTAGTAACAATAATTTTGTGATGTCCCTCATAGGTTAGTGAATATGCCAGTACAATGATGCTATTTTACTAGTAATTATTCCTGCTGCCCAAGTGCCTGAAATTGCTTCATCTCGAGCTCTTAGAGTTGCCAAGGAGTATGACGGAGATGGTAATATGCTTAGACATTTTTATACCTCTAATTTTGCTGTAAAAATTTTTGATTTGTAAATCAAAAGATGTGCTATTTATGATTTTCATAATCTTTGGCACACTAGTACATTTTTTGGTGCATCCTTTGAAGTCGGAGGAATGTAACTCTGCCTTCTCCTTCCTATAATGCTATCATTACTGTTTCCTTGTTAATTCTTTATCTCGCTAATTTGGGAGCTTATTTTGTTAACGACAGGAACCAGAACTGTTGGTGTAATAAGTAAAATAGATCAAGCTTCTGCAGACCAAAAAGCTCTTGCTGTTGTGCAGGCTCTCCTGTTAAATCAAGGTTCACCAAAAACAGCTGACATTCCGTGGGTTGCATTAATTGGTCAATCAGTATCAATAGCTACTACTCAGTCTGGATCTGAGATCTCCTTAGAAACTGCTTGGACGGCAGAAAGTGAGTCTCTTAAGTCTATATTGATTGGTGCTCCTCAGAGTCAGTTAGGCAGAATAGCTTTGGCGGATGATTTGGCTCAGCTGATCCGCAAGCGTATGAAAGTCCGGGTGCCAAACCTCCTCTCTGGGTATTAAATGATTCCCACATGCTGCACGAAATGTTGCAATTTTACGCATGTTTTAGTTTTATCTTTGGAAAGTTGTATCCTTTTTTTTTCTGACACATGAAAATGATTTTCTTGAACATACTTAGATCTTTGGAACTTGTTTTACTGTCACAAATGCATTGTGAGAACTTGGCAATAGGAAGCTCGGGATACATTTAACCATTAAAATTTCTCTTCTGCCTGGTAGGCATGTCATTACTAATCATCGTGCTTGTACTTGTCTTCGATGGTTAGAAGATGATGATTATTATTGTTATTATTATTATTATTTTTTAACTTCTATCACCCCTATAACTCTTTGTCTTGCACTTTGCATTGTAGTTAATAAACGCAGTTCAGTGGGGGTTAAAATTGAAAATAAGGATATCTTAATTCATATAATTAATTATTCCTCAACCCTTTTTCATGACCCAGATTAATGGGTAAATATCTATTCAGTTTTTCCTTTATGAAGGGTATGAGTACTTCTTCCAGTTAAGGTAACCCCTTTATTACGTAGATCTGTGCAGCTTACAAGGAAAGTCTCAAATAGTTCAGGATGAGTTAGTGCGGCTTGGTGAGCAGATGGTCCAGAGTGTTGAGGGCACGAGATCTTTGTCTTTGGAGCTTTGTCGTGAGTTTGAGGATAAGTTTCTGCAACTCATTACAACTGGTGAGGTGAGTTTTTTTTTGTTTTTGTGCTTGGTGACTTTCATGTAGCATATGCCTTCTTTCTTGGTTTGCTTATTTTGTTTTGATTTCTCAATTTGTTTTTCAGTAATAGTGTATATTACTATGTACAAGAAAAAGCTCTATATAGAAATTTGAAGGAGGAAATCTAAGAGGTAGATGAGGTGAATATGATACTTTTTTTGATAAGAGACGGGATTGTGATACTATCACCTCTGGAATTGAAGCCTTCTATAAAATTAGATGGAAGTGAGCTCCATTACTTGTATCAATTTGTAATCCCTCTCATTATAGAAGTTTACCTGGTCCTTGGACCTCTAATGAGAAGCTTCTTAATGTATAATGTGGATACTGCTTCTACCTAATGGAATGTGTGAAGCTGGCAGGGACTAGGGGTCTTTTGTAGGAGAACAATTTTTTCAAACCTATTCAAGTGCTTAGAGGTATTACATGTTTTTACTAGGTCAGCTGAGGAGGGGTTGATGTCTGCTTTGCTGTCATTGTAACCTTATTAGTTCCGGGTAGCTCCTTTATAGTTGTTTTTGCTCTCTAAAGCTTTTTCAGTTGACGAGTGTGTCTGATCATGGAAATGTAGGGGTTGGATTCCAAGTGTTGGAAGTTCATATGGTAGTATGAGGAAGCCCCTTCTTATGATCCAAATTTGGCTAACTAAAATGGATGTAATTGGTACTTCATGCTTGTTCTGTTCCTTTGGTCTTTTATTATTTTTTCCCTTTTTCTTACTTATAAGTTTCAGGCCATGTATAATTGATAAATCTCTAAGTATCAGTACTTCTTTGGTTAAAATAGTTAATGTATCCAAACTTTGTTTAGTGTCCTGCTCTCTGTTTTTATTGGCCAGTGATTTTGGTCGTGCTTTTTGAGTGGCCTATGGTATTTTCCTCCGTCACTACCTGAAAAGTATAGGATACTGATTTTTTGAGATATTAGTTGTCATAACATTATGTTGATGCAGGGTTCTGGTTGGAAAATTGTTGCCAGTTTTGAGGGGAATTTCCCGAACAGGATCAAACAGCTTCCTTTGGACAGACGTTTTGATATTAATAATGTCCAGAGGGTATGTCGGTGCTCTACTGCTTATATCTATTGTGTTCCTGTTGTGTATCTCGTAATTTTTTAGATTTTGCATTTGCATTGATCTTCTCATATTCATTTCTTATCAGATTGTGTTAGAAGCAGATGGCTATCAACCATATCTAATATCCCCTGAAAAGGGTTTGAGATCTTTGATCAAAGGTGTCCTGGAGCTTGCAAAAGAACCCCTCTCGTCTTTCTGTTGATGAGGTAATAGAACCATGTATATAAAGATTTTACCCTTTTTCTCTTTTTGTGATGTTGAATGTTAAATTTTTTGTTTTGGCCTTAACATATGGTTCCTTCATAGTATTGTTAGTCAATAGTATGCTCTCTGTTGGATGCATGATATGGACATCCAAATGATACACTTTTTAATATTTTTCTGAGGCACTACATTTTATGTTCTTTTTGTTCCGCAAGAACATGCTTAACTAATGACAAGTACTTCAGGTTCAATAAGAAGGATTTGTCAACTTTTATTTGACTTAAGAGGTCAGATATTCTTAAAATTTGTTTTTCTAGAATAGGTACATCAGGTCATTTGATGTCTTTTACCCAATTTTCTTTACGGATGGCAGCGAAAATCTGAAGCAATTATTGTTTCTGCTGACTGATATAGTTCCTGGCTGACTAGTAAAACATGTACACCGTGTTCTGGTTGATATAGTTTCTGCTGCTGCAAATGCTACACCAGGCCTGGGAAGATATCCTCTTTTTAAGAGAGAGGTATGGCTGCTTTTGATTATGTGTCACAATAGTTTTTCTGCATTTGTACATGATTAGACCTATATGTGGTTCAAATTTCCTTTTCCGTGTGACAATAGTTGAATGGTTTGAAACTTTTACAAGGTTGTGGCCATTGCAAGTGCTGCCTTAGATGGGTTTAAGAATGAAGCAAGAAAGATGGTGGTTGCACTAGTTGACATGGAGAGAGCTTTTGTCCCTCCCCAACATTTCATTCGTTTGGTGCAGAGGGGAGGTATTCTCAAAATGTTTGGCTGGTATATTTTACGTAGTAATGTCAAGCTGTGATATGATTGAACTTCTTTGATATATTTGAGATATGAGCAACATTGTCTTCCGGATATCTGGGTCTGAGTTCTTGTGATGGGATGGCTTGTCAATATTTATTTCTGGAACATTTTGCTTACAGAATGCTGACATTACCAACTTTTCTGAAATTAATGCCATAGTCTATTTCTTCTCTCTCCCCAATTTTGCATGAGCTGAGTTTTGAATGCATGCAAATGCAACTCCACGAATTTAGAAAATTTGGTATTTATTAGAGTTTAAATACTATTGTTGGGTATTTTCCTATCAACTTAAAGCTAGCAGTTTTGTATTTGACTTTTGTTGTCAGTCGGTCTAGTGTTTAGATCCAATTGTGTTTGTGTGGATTTGGTTCCAGATGATATCAAATTCTCTATGCATGAAACCAGCATTTTTTAGTTTAAACTCAGTTGTTTGGGCCTTTTCTATTAGTTTAAGCCTTTGGGACCAATGGTTCCTTAGCATTACTATTTTTTTTTTCTCTAAGTTCTTTCCTGAAAGTCCTGTGCACCATGCTTATTGCGTAATCTATTTATTTTGTTAGGATGGAAAGACAGCGGCGAGAGGAGGAGGTGAAGACGCGATCTTCAAAGAAAGCAAATGAGGCAGAACAAGCAATAATGAATTGGGTACGATGTCCTTTTCCTGATGTAATTGGAGTATGACACGAGGAGAATGGGACATACTGAGGAGGCACTAGTTCCTTTTAATTTCTCCTTAAGAAACACATTTAAATCTCTACTTTATGTTTTTCCATATATTCTCCTTCAGGCAACCAGTCCTCAAACAGGTGGTCAGTAAACTGGTGGAAGTTTAAAAGCAATGAAGGATAAATCCAGTCAAGCAGAGAAAGAAGCAAATGAAGCTTCTGCCTTAAAGACTGCAGGCCCTGAAGGAGAAATAACAGCAGGTTTGTGAAATAAACTGTCTGCATCTTATGTTATTAGGCTTTACTGAATTTTTCTTCTTAATGTTGTTATTGCTGTGTGTTGTGTAGTGTTTTATTATTGTGTCAATGATTACTGAATTCAGAAGGCTGTCTATCTTTTCCTTTTATTTGAGTGAAAGATCTTTTAGGTCTGGTTAATAGTCTCTTGACTTTCCGGAATTGTTATGATTTTAAGTCCTGATGGAGGCCTTCATTGAAAGATACTTAAACAACATTTTTAATCTATTGAAAGAAATGATCATGGGTTACTAGATGGGCCTGATTCGTTAGTCTATTAACCTTGGATGCACTTGATCTATAACAATACCTGTGGTACGTCATTGACTGGAATCATTTGCATTCATAGTCGTTCACTAGAATCATTTGAATACCACTATACTGCTTTCCGATCCTCTAGGGGTAACCTTGCTGTTGCTTGTGTTGAAATAAGCTGAGATTCATGGGGGTGGATGAAGTTTTGAACATCAAACTCTTTCTTGGCTGAGTGTCATGGTCTTCTAGCTTTTGCTGCATTGGCTTGTTCAATTTGTTCCTTGGACTGCATTTGGAGGAATGGATGCCTGAATTCAGTATGAGCAGAGTTAAGAGTAGATAATATACATCATATATTGTCTGGATGGAAAATTGTAGATTCCATTTTGGGGGACAAGTCTCTGATTGCTAAAGTAGTATTAACTAGGGTTTGTCCCGGATGTGTATCTTGACATTGTCTTTAACCTTCATTACTTTTTCATCAAGCCATAAAGTGCCTGCATACAAGTTGAAGACCAGGAAACTTGCAACTGCTGCCCAAGACGATATACTGTTGTAGCAGATAATTAGCTATTCAATAATTTTGGTATATCTCATTAGTTTCTGGAATGCCTTTGAAATCCTTGCATGCATGGTTCATATCCCAGCAGTTTATGGATAAAGGCATGTTAATCCCCCTCTAGATGAAATTACTTAATTGCTTAAATGAGTTTTTTTTTAGAAGTTTGTGACTATTTTTTTGTTGTCCAGGTTTCTTGTTGGAGAAAAGTGCAAAAACTAATGGATGGAGCAAGCGATGGTTTGTTTTGAATGAGAAGACTGGAAAGGTTTGTAACTAACATTTTGTCCCATACGCTTACATTTTTTAGACATGGAGTAGTAATGCTATTCAGATGTTTTAGGTGCTTTTGGGCATGGTATCTAACCTTTGTTAAATGATTTTAGCATTACAAAATTTTTAAAATGAGTTACATTCTAGCCTCCATTCTCTTATTTTTTATGTTTTTGCATTAAAGAAATATAGGACACTGTTATGATAGGCATGATTTAATCTCAATCATCCTTTGTTTGACAGCTGGGCTACAGCAAAAAGCAAGAGGAAAAGCATTTTCGTGGTGTCATTGCTTTGGAGGTATGGAGAATTACTACTCTGTTTCAGTTTTGGTATTATATTATTTATTCTTTTGTCACAACCTTTTTTCACCATTTTGTAGTTTATTGCCATCTTACTGGCTGGGCAGGAGTAAGTTGTATATGAATAGGCCTATAAATAACCTTTATCAATGAAGTTTGCCTTATTACTGCAATAGGAACACTTTCTAAGTTAAAATGCATAAAGATGGCCAATGATAAATTTAACAAGTTAACAGTTGCCTCACATACTAACGAACTTCAAGACTTCAAGTAAAATATTTTAAGCTTTTTCTTAGTTTTACAAACTTCTAGTAAATTTTTTTAAGCTTTTTCTAAGTTTTCTTTGGATACATGCTACCCAGTGTTCATTCCTTTGGATGCTACTTTCAATATTTTACCAAAGTAGATTCTGTTTTGAGCTGTTTTTCATCTTACTTCGCAATAATATATGTACATTTGCTGGCGCAGGAATGTAATATTGAGGAGATTCCGGAGGAGGAGGAGCCTCCAGCAAAAAGTTTGAAGGATAAAAACGCTAATGGACCTGATTCTGGGAAAGCACCAAGTCTTGTATTTAAGATTACTAGCAAAATTCCTTATAAAACTGTTCTGAAAGGTATTCTTTATGTTTAAATCATGGAGTTCCTCTGGTGGTGAATTTTCTTTTTTTATTCATTTTTTCAAATTGATCTGCCTTTATCTTGGAGCCCACAATGCTGTTGTTTTGAAAGCTGATAGCACCGCTGACAAGGCGGAATAGATAAACAAGATAAGCAAAGTTATTCAAGCTAGGGGAGGACTTGTTGGAGTTGCTGAAAGTGGTCATACGATGCGTCAGAGTCTTTCTGATGGTTCTCTTGTGAGTTTACACTCTCTTAACTTTGCAATACAAATTTTGAAGTAAAGAGCTGCTTACCTGTGAAGGATGTTGTTCTTTTGCACATGCATAGAAATTGTGATCGAGTGTTAATTTCTCTTCTTGGTGGTTTTTCTAGGATACAATGGCTCGAAAACCTGCTGACCCTGAGGAAGAACTTTGATGGATGTCTCAAGAAGTACGTGGTTACTTCGAAGCAGTTTTGAATAGTTTAGCTACTAATGTGTCCAAAGCAAGCTCATTCCTTAACTTTGCCAATTTAATATTTTCAGTTGGTAACTTGATAGATCTGATATTTTTGTGAATGGTTGAGCAGGCAGTTGTACTTTGCCAAGTCGAGAAAGCGAAGGAAGACATGTTGAATCAGTTATATAGCTCTGTCGGGTTGATGGCTTTCTTATTTCTCTCTTATCAATTAATGATCATTTTGTTTGTAGTAATTGTGCATGGATTCAATATATGGTAATATTATTGAAATTTTGTTAGAAATCTGATTGATGCTGACATAATTTGTATTTTACCTTGGGTAGTGCACAAAGCACGGCAAGGATTGAAGAGCTGCTTCAGGAGGACCAGAATGTGAAGCGTAGGAGGGATCGCTATCAGAAACAGTCTGAACTCCTGTCTAAACTAACCCGCCAACTTAGCATTCATGACAACCGAGCGGCTGCTGCCTCTAACTGGTCAGACGGTGGTGGTGGAGCAGGTATGTGGTCGTTTGTTCATATACCAAGTGGAAAAGATTGTTCAATTTAACATTTCTCTTTTGTCTGTTTAAAAAATTAAACATTGAACTTTGAGTAAATATCTATAGTCTAATGACAGTGGATCTTTTCTTAACCTAATTGTTTGCTGATTTTGGAATTAAAAATTTTGTTCTGAACTTGAATTAATCTACTGTTTGATTATTGGAAAGGTTTCTCAGGTGACACTCAAGAAATGCTAACCAAACCTATTAATTGCTTGAACTGTCTTACTATTGAGCTACTTTCTGACAAAAGATTGTTAGATTGATTTGTTTGTACCATTGGATTTTAAAATTTTTTTTTATTTGTACCATTTAATTAAAAATGCTTTTTTTTATAAGATCGTCATTTTGATTTTAAAATGTTTGTTAAATCTCTATTTGAAACATTTTGATGATGGAAGTATTGGGTTATGTAATATGCAGAAAGCAGCCCTAGAACAAGTGCCGCATCAGGTGATGACTGGAGATCCGCATTTGATGCTGCTGCCAATGGACCTGTAAGCCTTCGCAGCTACTCTCGGTCTGCATCCAATGGTCACAGCCGGCGTTACTGTGATCCAGCCGAGAATGGTGATGTGAGATCTGGTTCAAACTCGGGCAGTCGTCGTACTCCGAATCGGGTGCCGCCGCCTCCACCGCCAACACAGTCAGGCTCCAAGTACTTTTAGGTGGCTTACAGATTTTGGTTGACAATTCATATTTTCTCTGCATATTTTTAGTGAGTGAAGGCCTGCTTAACCACTCATGATTCCAGTAGTTGGTTAATCACTTCTTTAGAATCTTCAAAAGAGGGTGCTTTGTGTAAATAGGACTCTATAGTCCCTGAGCTGAATGTCAGGATTTTACGGCTTGCCCCTTGTCAAAACTATGAATTCAAAGTGTATTTGAATTCCATTTATCATATTCTTCTATTCATTATTTTTGTTTTTGTTTTTGCTTTTGCTTTTGGCTCCGCCCCTCATTTTTGGACGACGGTATAGTTGTATTTGTTTGTGTCAGTTCTGGATATATGCTTTCGGACTTTTGGACTTTTGGCTCTGTATCATTTGGAAAATTCTTGTAAGAGGAGAGAGATAAAAATATTTCATATATCTACTTCTCTATTAAAGATGATGTTACTATAACCAATGATGCAATTTTTTTTTTTTTTTGACAGTTTAAGTGGTACCTCATTATGATATAACTAAATCTTATTGATTTAGTGAATCAAGGTGGCCAACATACGGGGCTTATTTAATATGTTTTCCCTCTACATTATTTGTTTAATTTTTATTTTATTTTAATCAACTAATTGTTGTGCATCTCAGTTAGTCTGTAACTGTACGAGTATAATGGTTTATTTATTTATTTATTTTTTAATATTTTGGAGTAATCTATCTCTTATCAAACTGCAACAAGTTATAGATTATTTTCGTTAGAGCCCGTGGACAGACGCAAAAGCGTATACACTACAGTCATTGCCGGTGGTTGCGGTCCGAAAAATTTGAGAATGACTGTAGCTTTTAGTTTTTCTCCCTTAATTTACTGTGATAGTTACAAGTAAATTTGAGATTTCTTCTTATAAAATGATTTGTGAAATTAATGTGTTTACTCCACATATTTATGAAGGTGCAGTTCACACACATAAAATGCTCTAAAGACTTTATTTTTTTTTATGAACAAAATTTAATGATTTAGTTAGATGATCAATTATTACATTACTATATATAAAAAGAAATTCAATTAACTTATCTTAAACCACTACATGAATTAATCAATTTAATAAAAATGGCTGGCAAAGCTACCTAAGTTAGTCACCATATATCCAGTTGTTTGGTTGTGGCATGAGCATCAAGGTCAGGTTCAATTAGTTTCACCAGCAAGTTATTATTAACTATCAGTACCATACCCAACAAGATTTAAGGGAATTGATCAGTTAATGACATGGAGATACGTCAAGTTTCAATCCTATTAGGGATTTATTTCTTTTTCTTTTTTTTTTCTTTTTAAATCTCGGCAAAGCTTAAAGAGGAGAGCCAAGAGAGCAAATTTGTTAAACAAACAAATTAGAAAAACGAAAGGCATTAAGGTAATAGCTGAAAATCATAAATAATTGTACTTTCTACATTGCGGCGTGGAAATATACGAATAAATTATGAAGCAAAAATTTTCAGACATACTGAAGCTAAAATTTTTAGACACATTGAGTTCAGACCGTTAAATAAAATAAATTAATTTGATTCCTTTTACTATAACGTTTTTTTCCCAAAGTTTGTTAAGGAATATGCACTAACAAATGTAACAAAGAGAATCGATGTATTCTGCATAGTCGCGCTCATTTTGATTCAGTAATTGTTTTCATCTCATCAAAATCTTTCTAGTCAATTGAATTTTTGTTATGGCTGCTTCTTCTTCTTCTTCTTCTCCTCGAAACCATAAGTATGATGTTTTTCTAAGTTTCAGAGGAGAGGACACCCGTGACAACTTTGCCAGCCATCTTTATTCAGCCTTGTCTCAGAAAAGTATTGAAACTTTCATTGATGACCAGCTTAACAGAGGAGATTAAATTTCACAGTCTATTGTGGATGCAATTGAAGAATCAGCTATTTCACTCATCATTTTCTCTTAAGGGTATGCCTCTTCCAGATGGTGTCTCGATGAACTTATCAAAATCCTCCAATGCAAGAGGGTGTATGGACAGATTGTGCTACCGGTTTTTTATGGCGTTGATCCAGCACACGTGAGGTGGCGAACTGGGTCTTTTGGGGATTCATTTTTGAAGCTTGAAGAAATGTTCAAGGAGAATTCAGAGAAGCTGCAGACTTGGAGGAATGCTTTGAAGGAAGCGGCCGGTTTGTCCGGCTTTCATTCTCAGAACATTAGGTAATCAAATTTCCTTTCTCATACCATTATGGTGATGCAACAGAATGTTATTTTCTGCTTAATTAATTACCAGCGCCCCAGCTAGTTATAGCGATTTTTTTTTTTGCCAAGTATGCTGAATTATATACTTCAATTTTATTAGGAATCCTTGTTGATGCTGAAATCTGCTCGCCCTTTCGACCGACCAGATCCTTTCACCAACGTTTACGTTCTCAGCTGTTGCTCGAACCACTAAGGTGGGAATCACCTTCATTTCTCTTACTAAACCTGCGTTCACCAAAAACGGATCAGAGACGCCGGTGGTTTTGCCGGCGTAAACCCTCCGATGCCTAAGTTAGCACAAGGTGTTTACGGGAAAACAATACAATTTTGATTCAAGGAGTTTGTTCGAAATCTCTAAGAAAATGGTCTGGTTGCAATTTGGCAGAGTTTTCCCTCCTCTCAGTTTTTTTATATCCTTCTTCGTTGATTTCTTCTTCTTTTATAGCCGCTGCCCCCACGTTCCCGCTTGCCCTTCATCTCCGCTTTTTCGGGTAGTGGGAGCCCCTCATGGGATTCTAACTGCTGCATTATGGGCAAACGTGGGATCTCGCGTTTCCCGCAACAGTTCTGGGAAAGTGCAACTGCCGTGATTCTGCGAGATCGTGTTTCCGCTTTTTGGGGGACGGGTACCGGCTCGGTATATACCTCTGGTCAGTATTCGTCTATGATCGGCTCATGTTGCCCCTTATGCTGCTCGTACCACTTAGCTGAAGTAATTCATGCCGGGGTGGAAATAGTAGCAAGGCCGTCCTGGTGCTTTTATTTGCTTAACACCAGTCCCCCAGTTTCTGGTCTTGTGAGTGAAATGAGTCAAGAGTAGAAACTGATAGTCAAACCTTCTCCTCTGGTCTTCTGCTTACCGGGACGGACCTGAGGATCTCTTTTCTTCAAGGGAGGTTTTGACCTGAGCATGGGCATAAATGAGCATGTATATTGCGTATCTGGGCTTGCATCTGGCCTGGCCTCTTGTAGCGGTCGGTGACGTGGCATCCCCAGACTCTTTGTATTTGAAATTTGAAACGACGGGCTATCTGTCCTCGATGTACGGTGCGTCTCCATCACTTAAATGCTTTCATTTCCCCCTTTTCGTTTCAAATCCCTAGACTCACATCGTCATCGTTTTGTTACTCGTCTCTCCGTCGTTAACCTACCCCCTTTTCTGAACTTTACTCATACTTCCTGCGTCCGAAGTTTCTACCTGCTGGTTCTTTCTCAGTCACGGCAGCGCTATCAGGGCCAGTTCATTTCAGGTACTGCTTTTAATCTCTTCTCTGATTGTTGTTGATTGGGTTCCGTGTTGCCCCCTTGTGTATCCGTATATTCGAGTTTTCTTTGTTTTCTTTTTGGGATTCCGATATGTCAAACCGAAAGAGAAAGTTAATTGTTGATGAGGATGATGAAGAATCAGGGGATTCAGGCCTCAACGTGTCAATACCCACCGATTTCTTAGGTCCCTCCAGTAGTGTAGGTCATTCCCATGGCAGGGGTACCCTTGAGTACCCACGCCCCTTGGTTGTCTCCCCCTCCCCCGAACTAGAGCTTGTAGGGAATAGAGGTGGACCTGCTTCGGGCTTTGGTGAGAGCCACAACTTTGGTGGGGTTGGGATCCCTGAAGGAGTTGGTGATGGTGAGGGGAGCAGTTCTGAACCGAGCCGACCTGCTAAGAAAAGGAATCTTGGCCATAGGGTAGAGGCTGATTCCTACCCTATTGATTACATAGCCTGTGCCACCACCCAAACTGATCTGTTCAAGCTTAGGAACCTCTACGACATTCCTGAGGAGGTTCTCCTTGTAGTTCCTGGGAAGGGTGACGTTCCTAGTCGGCCTCCGCGGGGGTATGTGACGATGCACCTAGAGAGTTTCAAACTAGGAGCTCGGCTGCCCCTTCAACGTTATTTTGCCAAGATATTAGGAGGTATGCACCTGGCCCCAGGTCAGCTACATCCGAACGGGTGGAGGGTTCTCTCGGCAATGTTTGTGTTGTGGGAGAGGTGCGGGTCGGAGGAGCCTTCCCTTGTTGAAGTGAAACATCTGTATCAGCTGCGGAGCAGCCCAAGGGAGGCGGGCTGGTACTACTTCATGTCCAGTTCTGCGAAGAAAAAGCCAATCACCGGTTTCCCCTCCTCGTGCAAAAATTGGAAGAACAAATTCTTCTTTGCTGGGGGAAAGTGGTGTCCAGCACTCCGTTCGTTGGGTGGTGATATTTACCTTCCAACGCAGTTTGTCACCCCAGGTCGTTCATTTTTTGCCTATATTCTTTCTCAAATTGTCACTTATCGAGTTCTTTAATCTCTTTTGCTATTTCAGAGTCGTGGGGTTTGATCGGGGGGCTTGAAGATCGACCTTTGCTTCAGGTGGAAATTGCTCTGGTGAACGCGTCTACCTGCCAAGATCTCCTGTCTCCAACAAACCTGGTCGGTTCGGGCCTAGTGGACATAGCCCCTGGAATGGATAACAAGATCCTCAGCGCGATGAGCAGGAAGCGTGGTCGGGCCCCGAGTAGCTCCCGCAACCCTCCTCCTCCTCCTCAGAAACCCAGTGTTGGTCCTTCCAAGGCGCCCGTTCCTGCTCTGCCCCCTCCTCCACCTCGTAAGAGTGTTGGGGAGAAAACCTCCGACAAGAGTCCTGAGGTCAGCTTGCAGTCTGGGGACCGATCTTCTCCTCTTCCATCTCGGGATCAAGGTGACTACCTGAGCCCATATCAGAAGGATTATAAAAAATCGGTTGGGCCCAAGATGGTGAAGGACATCGAGAACATGGGCCTCTCCGAGTTGGCTGCTTCTGTTCAGAGAGTCTCTTTCAGGCTGGCCACAATGGTCTCGTGCTACAAGACCGGGTCCGCGCGTCATGAGAAGAAGCTTCAAGCTGACAATCAGGAGTTGAAAAAGAAAGCTGAATCTGCTGACCGCTCCAAGGAGAAACTAGCCGAGCTGAACAAGCAGATTACGGAGCTGGAGGAGAAAGTTGCAGTCGCTGAGTCTACTGCCTCCAAGTTTGAAGGTGAGTTGGGTGGCCTGAAGTCGGACCTTCATGTAACTCAAAGTGAAAGAGATACTTTGAGGACCGCCCTTGAGGGAGAAATCAAATCCCTAAATGAGCAGCTGGCTGAGGAGAAAGGAAAATCCGCTGATGTGAACGATCGGTTGGATGCCGAGTATGACTCGGGGGTTGCTTTCTCCTATAAGTGCATCATGTCTGTTTTTCAGGGAGAATATCCCGAGCTGGACATGAGCAAGTTGGAGGCTGGAGTGCAGCGGTATATGGCAGGGGTCGGCCAGGCGGGCAAGGAGCAGGGTGAGCAGGATCAGGTGGAGGCTCCTTTGGTTGGGGTGCAAGAGGGGGAAGCTGGGGGACGTACTTTCGAAGTGGGTCAAGGGTCCATGCCTCCTCCTCCCGGCATTGCGGATCTCCCACCTCCTGATGTTGCTGATCCCTCACTTCCCGAGCTTGCTGATTCTTCAGCTGCTGGAGCCGTTGACTCTGCTAAGCTTTGAGCCTATTTTTGTATAAACTCTAGATTTGCATTTGCTTTGTAAACAATTGAACATTTATAAATTTTTAGATGCTCTTTATTTGCTTTCTTGTCCGGTTTTTGCTCATAGATTGTTTCTGAAAAACAATTTGACAACTTATTTGATTTTGCCTGCTGGTTCCTTAGTGGACTGAGCAGGAGTAGGCATTTACTTGCCTTAGTAAAATGTCCGTAAAACTGGTTGCTGGTCTTCCTTGACCGAGCCGAACCAGGCACTTACTTGCCTTGGTAAAATCTTCGTAACTTTAGCTGCTGGTCTTTCGTTGACCGAGCAGAAGTAGGCATTTACTTGCCTTAGCAGATTTTTTGTAGAGTTAGCTGCTGGTCTATCGTTGACCGAGCAGAAGCAGGCACTTACTTGCCTTGGTAAAATCTTCGTAAATTTAGCTGCTGGTCTTTCGTTGACTGAGCAGAAGTAGACACTTACTTGCCTTGGTAAAATCTTCGTAGATTTAGCTGCTGGTCTTTCGTTGACCGAGCAGAAGTAGGCATTTACTTGCCTTAGCAGATTTTTTGTAGAGTTAGCTGCTGGTCTTTCGTTGACCGAGCAGAAGCAGGCACTTACTTGCCTTGGTAAAATCTTCGTAAATTTAGCTGCTGGTCTTTTGTTGACCGAGCAGAAGTAGGCACTTACTTGCCTTAGCAGATTTTTTGTAGAGTTAGCTGCTGGTCTTTCGTTGACCGAGCAGAAGCAGACACTTACTTGCCTTGGTAAAATCTTCGTAAATTTAGCTGCTGGTCTTTCGTTGACCGAGCAGAAGTAGGCACTTACTTGCCTTGGTAAAATCTTCGTAGATTTAGCTGCTGGTCTTTCGTTGACCGAGCAGAAGTAGGCACTTACTTGCCTTGGTAAAATCTTCGTAGATTTAGCTGCTGGTCTTTCGTTGACCGAGCAGAAGTAGGCACTTACTTGCCTTAGCAAATTTTTGATGGGCTTATTAGCCGGGGGATTTCATGCTGAATTCATCTTTATTGAAATTTGAATGCGTTACAAAAGTACAAAATATATGCATGTGCACCAAGCCACCATGCATTTGACCAATATAACTTATCAAATTGAAGATTTAGTAGAGTATTTTGCTTACTGGAAATACTTCTTCAAATGCTCGGCGTTCCATGACCTCTTCACGTCTCGTCCATCTTGGTATGCTAACTTATAAGCTCCCGGACCAGTTGCTCGTATCACCCTGTATAGGCCTTCCCATTTCGGACCAAGAGCTCCATGGTTAGGATCCTTAGTATTTTGGTTTACCTTCCTGAGCACCCAATTTCCTGTTCGGAACTGCCTCATACGTACGTTCTTGTTGTAATAACGCGTGACCCTTTGCTGATACTGGGCCACTTTCTGCGAAGCCCCTTCCCTTTTCTCCTCCAGCAGGTCCAGGCTCAAGCAAATCTGCTCGTCATTTTGCTCCTCATTGAAGTATTCCGTCCGATGTGTTCCTATTCCAATTTCTGCTGGGATTAGCGCCTCGTGACCAAAAGCTAAGGCAAACGGGGTCTCCCCTGTGGCGGTTTTGTGAGTTGTCCGGTAGGCCCACAGTACCCCTGGTAGCTCGTCAACCCAAGCTCCTTTCTTCTCTCCCAATCTAGTCTTTAGGAGTTTCTTTACCACTTTGTTGGCTGCTTCCACTTGTCCGTTTGCCTGGGGGTGTGCGGGGGTGCAGAATTTCAGGTCCACCCCTAGGTTCCGGCAAAACTCTCTGAAGTTGTTGTTGTCAAATTGCCTCCCATTATCGGTGATGATGGTATAAGGGATTCCGTATCTGCAGATGATGTTCTTCCAGATAAAATCCGTTGTCTTTCTCTCCGTGATTTGGCTAAGAACCTCCACTTCTATCCACTTGGTGAAGTAGTCTATTGCTACGATTGCATGGGTTGCCGCTCCTCGGCCTTTCATTAACGGACCAATCAGGTCGATTCCCCACTGAGCAAAAGGCCATGGGGACGTCATAGTGGTCAGCTTTTCTGGGGGTTGTGCGGGAACCTCTGAGAAGCTTTGGCAGGTTTTGCAATTCTTTGCCATCCTTTTCGCATCCTAATGCATGGTCGGCCAAAAGTATCCTTGCCGGAGTGCCTTGAAGGCTAAAGTTCTTGCTCCTGAATGATTTCCACATATTCCTTCATGAATCTCCCTTAATATATAGTCTGCCTCCTCCTCATCCAGACATCTCAAAAGTGGTAAGGTGAACCCTCGGCGGTACAGCACTCCATCTAGTAGCGTGTACCTCGCTGCTCGGCATTTTAATATTCTTTCTTGCCTTTTGTCTTCTGGTAGAATTCCATCGCGCACATATGCGCGAATCGGGTCCATCCAGGATTCACCAGTGCTTATTCTCATCACCTCTACCTCCTCCCCTATACTTGGCGAGGTCCTTACCTCCAGTGGAACCGATTTAGGTAATTTCGGATCTGCAATTGCAGCCATCCTAGCCAACATATCCGCTCGGTAATTCTCATTTCGAGATATCTGCTTTACCTCCACCTCTTGGAAAAGCCCAACCATCTGCTTCGCCTTCTTCAAATAAAGTCCCAACTTCTCTTCCCTTACTTGGAATTGGTCGTTGAGCTGGTACATACTAGCTGGGAATCTGCTCGGATTTCAACCCTTTCTGCTCGTAATGCATGTGCCAAACCGAGCCCAGTAATGAAGGCCTCATATTCAGCTTGGTTATTCGTAAGCTGGAACTCGAACTTTACTGCATAAGACACCTCGACACCTTCTGGGCTTCGTATTATAACTGCTGCCCCGGATCCCTGTTCACTACGTGAACCATCAACCATTACCTGCCATACCCTTTTTATATCCCCCTGTTCTGCTGGTTGTTCTTCTTGGACCTCTTCCCCTGGTCCAGCACGGTCGACCATAAAATCAGCCAGGGCTTGGGCCTTGATTGCTCCTCGGGGCCTGTATGATAAGTCGAATTCGCTCAGCTCCACGGACCATTTTACTAACCGACCAGACGCGTCTGGTTTTTGAAGCACCTGCCGAAGGGGCTGGTCAGTCATCACAACGATCTGGTGGGCTTGGAAATATGGTCGGAGTTTGCGTGCTGCCGTTATCAGAGCCAACGCCCACTTCTCCATTAGTGGATATCTGTTTTCTGCGTCTACCAAGGCCTTGCTTGTGTAGTATACCGGGTGTTGCTTCCCTTCTTCTTCACTGACTAAGACCGAGCTGGTAGCCCACTTAGAGATTGCCAAGTATAAAAGCAGCTGGTCACCCTCTCTCGGAGTTGATAGTAACGGGGCGCGGGCTAGGTATTCCTTCAGCTGTCCAAATGCCTCCTCACATTCCAGTGTCCATTCCATCTTCCTCCATTTCTTTATGATTTGGAAGAAAGGGTGGCACTTATCAGTGGCTCGCGAAATGAATCGGTTCAATGCTGCCAATTTCCCCGTAAGGATCTGCACCTCCTTAATTGTTCGTGGGGACCTCATCTCTATCACTGCCCGTATCTTTTCCGGGTTGGCCTCAATCCCTCGATGGCTCACCAGGTATCCCAAAAATTTGCCCGAGCTGACCCCAAATGCACATTTCTCCGGGTTCAGCTTCATTTCATACCTCCTCAGCAATTCGAAGGTCTCTTCCAAGTGCTTCACATGATCTGTCGATTCTCTTGACTTGGTGATCATATCGTCCACGTATACTTCCATAGTGTGACCGATCAATGGCTTGAAGACCTTGTTCACTAGCCTTTGATAGGTAGCTCCTGCATTTTTTAGGCCAAAGGGCATCACCCTGTAACAGAACAAACCCATGTTAGTTATAAAGGTGGTGCTTTCCTCATCCTGCTCGTCCATGGGTATCTGGTTGTATCCGGAAAAGGCATCCATGAAACTGAGCAGACTATGACCTGCGGTCGAGTCCACTAGCTGATCTATTTTTGGTAGGGGAAAGCTGTCCTTCGGGCATGCCTTATTGAGGTCCGTGAAGTCTACACACATTCTCCACTTCCCATTGGCCTTTTTTACCAGTACTACATTGGAAATCCACTCCGGGTACTTGGCTTCCCTTATAAATCCTGCTTTCAGCAGCTTTTCCACCTCCGCATTTATGGCCTCGTACCTTTCCTAGTTGAAGCACCTCCTCTTCTGCCTCACCGGCCTTGCCCCTTTCTTGACTGCCAGCTTGTGACAAGCTACCCCTAGATCAATACCTGGCATATCCTCATGAGACCAGGCAAATATGTCTGCATGGGACTGTAGACACTTCACCAGCTCGCCTTTTATTGCTTCACCCAATTCCGATCCGACTCTAACCACTCTGCTCGGGTCACTCCTGCTTACAACAACCCCCTCCAGCTTCTCAACAGGTTCCTGGCGACCATTTTTTGAATCCCCTCGGTTATCTAGAGAGGTAACCTGCAGTGTTTCCTTGGCCGCTGTAGCATAGCAGCTCCTGGCCATTCTCTGGTCGCCCTTTACTACACCAACAACTCCATTTATTCTGTACTTCAGCGCCAGATAATGCGTGGACATTACACATTGGCTTATCCTCATGAACGGTCTCCCCAATATCATCTGATAAGGACTTCTTTCTTCTACCACCACGAAATCCAACATCATCGTTCTTTCATACGGTTGTGATCCCACGGTAATTGGGAGTTCGATGATCCTCATGGGAGTTAGCCCTCCCCCTCCAAATCCCTTCAAGGATGTATTTGTCCGTTCCAGTTTCAAGTCTGCAATCCCCATATCATCTAGAGTCGACTTAAACAGAATGTCAACCGAGCTGCCTGTGTCTACTAGTATTCGTCGCAATTCTGTACCGGCCACCATTGCCTTAATCACCAATGCATCTTCATGAGGATATAAGATACCCTCTTCATCGTCATCTGTCCACATAATGGGAACTTGTTGCACTTTTGCCTTCTTGGTTGCTGGCAAATTGAAAAGCACTTCTTTGCTAGTCAGGGCGTATCTCCCATAGTTCTTTCGTGCCCTGTTCGAATCTCCGGCCAATGTTGGCCCTCCTGCTATCACACGGATGGTCGGCTGTTCACGTTCCAGATCCCTCTCAACTCCTTCATCCCGTGTGTACTGTGATTCCATGACAGGGGATATTCCATCTACATACTCGTCCAAGTATCGGTTCCTCACTAAATCCTCCACCTGAATCTTCAGGTCACGACATTGGCTGATAGTGTGACCGTGAGTATCGTGGAACTTGCAGAATCTGCTCTTATCCCGTCGGTGAGTCGGTTTTGTTATTGGGGCTGGAGGGTACAGCAGGCCTCGTCCCTCGATCCTCTCATACAATTCCTCCATGGAGATCTTTAGTGGAGTGTATTGTCTATATGCCAAGCTTTGGTCTACCAGCTGAACTGCTCGGCTATCATGAACGTCACCTCGGGCTGGCATTGTCGTTAACTGATCTGGTCGTCTAGCCCTGAAATTGGTTGGATGTAATGCTCTGGGAGTGTTGTGATAGGGGTCGGCAGCCATCTGCCGGAATTCTCGCTGTCGATCCGGAAATGGGGGACGTGGAGGTTGAGCCCGGTTGTGCTGGAACTGTTGTGATCTCGGAGCTATGGGGTAAGGGCGGGATCGCGCTGATATTCCGCCCCTTACTGAGGGTTCCCCAACTCGCTTTCCCGACCCGCTCCCATTTGGAGTTCTTCTTTCCTTTCGTCTCAGCTCCTCTAGCTGTTCACTCTTTATCTTTGCCGATTTTTCTTCTTCGATTTCGATGTCTCTCTTTGCCTACTCATACCCTGCTGAATAATTCTGCACCAGGGGGCTTCTCAGGTTATACCATAGCCGGCCTATCCTCACACCCTCCTTTAATCCCCTCAACGCCTACGGGTGATTGAAAGCTCCCAAATCAAGTACGGCTCGGTGGTATCGCTTTACAAAATCCCGTAGGGACTCGTGCTCCTCCTGTTTCATCCCCATCAGTTCCATCATGTCGTCCTCTGGGGCTACTGCCCCTCGGAACTGCTCGGCCAACTCTTGGCACATCTGCTCATACCCCTTTATACTTCCTCGGGGCAGCTTGCGGTACCATTCTCGAGCTCGTCCCTCTAGTGTCAACGAGAACGCCCTGCACCTCTGAGTTGGTGTCAGCCCCTGCACACCCGTCATGTCGTTGAAACGCTCAATGTGCACCAGCGGGTCACTTCGGCTGGAGTATTTTAGGTCGGGGAAGCGGAAATCTCTTGGGATTATGGTACCCATGATCTCAATTGATAACGGAGATTCTTCATCTAGCATTATCCTCCAGCTCGGGGGCTTTCTCTTGCCCTGTATCTCCTCTATCACCTGCGCCAATCTGCGCACCTCCCCCTCCAATTCTATAGCACGGTCAGGATCGCGTGCAGCTATCTGATCTCGCTCTTGCTCGGCGCTCTGCAACCGCTGTCTGAGCTCTCCTTCATCAACATTGGCTCCTCGGCCATTAGTTTCCAGTATTCGTCCGGGGCGAGGTTGGTCTCTCCCTTCATCCACGTGTTTCCCTGGGATCCGACCAGTACTTCTGTGGGGATGCACCCCATTAAGTTGGTCTGCGGGTGGAGGGATTTCCTCGACTCTACGCCTTCGGAGGCTGGGTTCTGCTCCGACTTCATCTCTTCCCACGGGGGTTTCACAATCCCTTCTCCGCTCATCCCTCAGCTCAAACAATATGGACGCGAGAGTCTCCATTTGTTTCTCCATCCGCTCCAGTCTGTCTTGCATCATCCTCTCTCGGGCTTCATTCGCAATTTCCCGGAGAGTGATTGTCTCCACCGTTTCATTGTCCTCCCTCAAAGTATCATTTCTTGACACATCCATATTTGATCGTTCGCTGCTTCTCCGGTAACTGCTAATTTGGTGGTAGCTTTTTATCCAGCTCCCCACAGACGGCGCCAAAATGTTGATGCTGAAATCTGCTCGCCCTTTCGACCGACCAGATCCTTTCACCAACGTTTACGTTCTCAGCTGTTGCTCGAACCACTAAGGTGGGAATCACCTTCCTTTCTCTTACTAAACCTGCGTTCACCAAAAACGGATCAGAGACGCCGGTGGTTTTGCCGGCGTAAACCCTCTGATGCCTAAGTTAGCACAAGGTGTTTACGGGAAAACAATACAATTTTGATTCAAGGAGTTTGTTCGAAATCTCTAAGAAAATGGCCTGGTTGCAATTTGGCAGAGTTTTCCCTCCTCTCAGTTTTTTTATATCCTTCTTCGTTGATTTCTTCTTCTTTTATAGCCGCTGCCCCCACGTTCCCGCTTGCCCTTCATCTCCGCTTTTTCGGGTAGTGGGAGCCCCTCATGGGATTCTAACTGCTGCATTATGGGCAAACGTGGGATCTCGCGTTTCCCGCAACAGTTCTGGGAAAGTGCAACTACCGTGATTCTGCGAGATCGTGTTTCCGCTTTTTGGGGGACGGGTACCGGCTCGGTATATACCTCTGGTCAGTATTCGTCTCTGATCGGCTCATGTTGCCCCTTATGCTGCTCGTACCACTTAGCTGAAGTGATTCATGCCGGGGCGAAAATAGTAGCAGGGCCGTCCTGGTGCTTTTATTTGCTTAACAATCCTAATGTCTTTCGGCAAGTGATTTGTGGAATTGATATTTGACAGTTACATTTGGTGTGCTAAATTCTATATGTGTTAAACTCCTTTATAAGGATTTTGACAGAGTTATTAAAATCAGCATTTGTGTGTTTTCATTGGGTGTTCTTTCATATTTCAAGTAATCCAATCTGTCACTCGTATTTCTGTTTAAGAGTTATTGTCATATTTTCGTGCAAATCCCTCCTATTTGAACTTTTTATTTTACATATTTGCTAGGCCTGAATCGGAACTTGTAAAGGAAGTTGTTAATCAAATTTTGAAGAGGCTGGCTGAAGTGTCTCTGTGTAGTAATAAAAACCAGTTGGTTGGAGTAGAATCAAGAGTTGAGGAAATTGAATCTCTATTAGGTGCTGGGTCGAAAGATGTTTACGCTTTAGGGATTTGGGGCACCGGTGGTATAGGGAAGACGACAATTGCTAGGGCTATTTTCGATAAAATCTCTAGTAACTTTGAAGGTTCTTGCTTCCTTCAAAATGTTAGAGAAGAATCACAAAGACCGGGAGGATTAGCTTGCTTGCAACAAGAACTCTTTTCAAAATTATTAAAGGAAGAAAATGTGATTCTTGATATTGCCCTGAGCTTTAGAAGGCTCAGCAGCAGGAAGTTTCTGATTGTTCTTGATGATGTGACTTGTTTCAAACAAATAAAATCTTTAATCGGAAGTCATGGTTGGTACATGGCAGAGAGTCGAATCATTTAACAACAAGAAATCAACAAGTGCTTAGAAATTGTTGTGTCAAAGAGAAATATGAGATGAAGGAATTAGTGGATGATCATGCACTTGAGCTTTTTAGTCTATATGCCTTCAAACAAAACAATCCTCATATAGGTTTTGAGGAATTGTCAAGCAGGGTAATAAAATATGCTCAAGGTGTTCCATTGGCTATTGAAATTTTGTGTAGAAAAACAATTTTGGGAAAGTGCAAAAAACAAATTGAAAAGAATTCCCAATATGGAAATCCAGAAGGTGCTAAAAATAAGTTTTGATGGTATGGATGATGGAGAGAAAAATATTTTTCTAGACATTGCTTGTTTCTTTAAATGGAAAAATAAACACTTGGTTATAAAATTTCTCAATGCTTGTGGCACAGATAGGAATAAGTAGTCTTGTTGTCAAGCCTCTTATTTGTATACATGGCAACAATATAACAATGCATGATCTGCTACAAGAAATGGGTAGGGAAATTGTCCGGCAAGAATCAATGAATGATCCAGGAAAACGTAGTCGGTTGTGGCATCATGAGGATAGTATCAAATTTCTGACATCTAATACCGAAAGGATTTTGTTACAGAATATGCTATTTTGGAATGCTACTTAATATGCAAAGTTCACTTATAATCGTATAAGTAGATGGGTTTATAAAATTAATAAAGGATTAGCAATGGTAAGGAGGAAAAAATGAAAAATTAGAAAAAAGGAAACCAGTGGTACATGATGCGGCAATAATGTATAATTGCCATATCAATTTATTTATAACAGTTTGCAGACAAACATTGATAGTTTATACGTTTAGTATTACTTGTATTATCATGTCTCTCTGTAAGTAGGTTTAGATTTACCAGTTTGATTGCCTGAAAATAACTATCTACTTGAATTGTATAAATTTGTTTTCAACATTATGGGCTTTTTGTTGATTATTAGGTTACTGAAGATTTGAGGGCGTCTGCTTGGATATGTCTAAAGTGAAAGAGATCCATCTAAATCCTGACACTTTCAGAAAGATGCTTAAATTGAGATTTTCGAAATTCTATTGCTCAATCAAAGGAGAGAACAAATGTAAGGCATCAGATTTCCAGGGTCCTGTATTTACTGAAGTGAGGTATTTTCACTGGCATGGATATCCATTGAAATCATTGCCTTCAAATATTCATCTGGAGAAGCTAGTTTTACTTGAAATGCCACATAGCAATATTCAACAACTTTTGGATGGTGTCCGGGGGTGTTTATCTTAACATATACATGCAATGTTTAAGTCATAACATTTAATTATCGTACATGCTA
This sequence comes from Citrus sinensis, assembly GCF_022201045.2. Taxonomy (NCBI): domain Eukaryota; kingdom Viridiplantae; phylum Streptophyta; class Magnoliopsida; order Sapindales; family Rutaceae; genus Citrus; species Citrus sinensis. Next base: position 29,702,874 of record NC_068558.1, on the reverse strand, counting down.
ATGATTTGACCAGGCCTCTTTTTTGTACCAGCAGCATCGTTGTAAGCTAAAGCGGAAAATCATCTCTGCCTGCAGTATTCTTACCAGAACTCCAAACACCCCATTGGGTCAACATCTGAACACGCTAGTTGTCCTGAATCTAAGGGATTGCAAAAGCCTGAAAAGTCTTCCAGCTGGAATTCATTTGGAATTTCTTAAAGAACTTGATCTTTTAAATGGAACTGCAATTGAAGAACTGCCCTCAGCCATCGAATGTCTATATAAGCTTTTGCACTTGGACCTTGAATATTGCGAAAGCCTTAACAGTCTCCCAAGTGGCCTTTGTAAGTTAAAATTGTTAAACTATCTTACTCTCAATTGTTGCTCAAATCTTCAGAGATTGCCTGATGAACTCGGAAATTTAGAAGCTTTGTGGAGTTTGCATGCTATAGGAACTGCTATATGAGAAGTGCTGTCATCGGTTTTCCATTTGAACAACATTGATCTCTTAAGTTTCCAGAGAAGCAGGGGTCATAAGCAGATGGGTTTATCATTGCCTATCACATTATCTTTAGATGGCTTGCGCACTCTACGTACAAAAATCTAACTGATTGTGGCATCACACAGTTGCCTGAAAATATTGGCCAGTTATCCTCACTAGGCAAATTGGATCTACAGAAAAACAATTTTGAGAGAATTCCAGAAAGCGTCATACAACTTTCTAAGTTGGGAAGGCTCTACTTAAGGTATTGGGAGAGGCTTCAATCCTTACCAAAGCTTCCATGCAAACTACATGAGTTGGATGCACATCATTGCACAGCACTGGAATCATTATCAGGTTTATTCTCAAGTTTTGAAGCTCGTACTCGGTATTTTGACCTGCGTTATAATTATAATTGGATTGAAATGAGATCAGAGGAATTCTTGAAGATGCTCTGCAAGAAACTCAACTTTTGGCAGCTGCACTATGGAAAGAAGTAAGAGAGGAGTTTTTAATTTCTTTTTTTCTTTAAATTAAAGTGGACAATTAATATTTGATTAAAGTTATGAGTTTCTGTGGTACACATATATTATTCTAAAAAATATGCACTTTTGGATCGTGTCTTTTTACCTGGGAATGAAATTCTGATGTGGTTTGGCTTTCAAAGTATGAAATCTTCTATAACCTTGAAGATGCCATCAGGTTGGTTTGGTAATAAGAAGGTACTCGGCTTTGCTTTTAGTGCTATTGTAGCATTTGGAGACCATCATGTCAGAGAAAAGAGGTGGTTCGAATTGTTCTGTGAATTCAAAGTCAAACCCAAAGATTCGTATGTCAAACAGAGATTTTTTGGATGGTTGACTATGTAGAGTCAGATCACTTACTTTTGGGGTACTATTTCTTCGATGATCAGGATTTGAATGGTGTTTGGAAATACAATTGCATTCTCGAGGCAGTTCAATTCTATTTTAAGGAAGATTTTTAGCGCGCTGAACGTTTGGAGTGTTGCCTGGTGAAAAATGTGGGACCCATTTGTTGTATGAACCAGACTCTACAAAATCAACGGAAGATCCAAGTGGATTTTTCTACCATAACCATGAAGAGGAACAACACCCCAAAAGACTCAAATATTCTTGAATATGTCTATAGCAGCTGGTGTTTATGAGAAAAGATATGTCAGATTAATTCATCGGTACCATTTGATCTTAAAATGTTGCTTTCTAGACATTTCTTTTATGATTTTATAATTTTATATGGTGGTGGAAATGACTTATAGATGTTCTTCACAGCCAGTTACTATTGTTGGGTCCAAGCAGTTATTGTTTGACCTTTGGTTAGTTTGGCTAGTGTTTAGATCCTTGTGTATTTGTGTTCGTTTGGTTTCTGCATGAAATGTATATTAAATCAAATTCACAATACATGAAAGCAGTCCGTTCATAGTTTAGACAGAATTTTCGGCTCACTATTACTTAGATTTTTGGATCAATGCTTCCTTATCAGTAGTAAATATTTTGCTAAATTCTTTTCGGAAAATTTCTCTGCAACTAGCTTATGTTGAAATCTCTTTAGTTTTGTTTGGCTGGAAAGACAGCATCAAGTGTTGGAGGTGAACTAGGAGCGAACTTTGAAAAAGGCAACCGAGGTAGAGCAAGGGATTGTGAATAGGGTATGGGGTCCTTTTCCTGATATAATTGGAGTATGACTTCAAAGGACGAATGCATTGAGTAGACACTTTTTCCTTTGAAATCAGAATCTAAACTATGCTGCTCAATGGTTCTAGTGTTATAAAACTTTGGAAATGAGTTACATTTTGGCCTCTATTCAATGATTTTTACACGTCTTTCCATTCCCTGAGTTTTACATAGAACTTATGGAAATAAACAAAAGTTGTTAATACTAACAGCAAAATGCTCCATATATCAGTGCATCTCTATGACTACTAGCTATATGGGAACAGATGTTGAATTAGATATATACCTCTGTCAGGTTGATGGTATTCTTAATCTCTGTGCATCAATTAAAAATCATTTTATTGATAGCCATTCTGCATTGATTCAATATATGATAATATTCTAGAATTTTACTTTGTAAGATCACCATTTTGAGTTAAAAATGTCACTTTGTCAGATCTCTATTTGAAATTGTATGATGATGAAAGTGTTGGGTTATGTAATTTGCAGAACGCAGACCCAGAAACAAGTGCTGCATAGGTGATGACTGGAAATCTGCATTCGATGCTGCTGCCAATAGACCTGTAAGCCATCGCCGCTACTCTTGTTCTGCATCCAATGGTCACAGCCAGCATTACAGTGATCTGGCCTAGAATGGTGAAGTGAGATCTGGTTTGGACTCTGGCAGTGTCTGAATTGCGTTGTTATTATTATTATTATTTTGACAGTTCAATTGCTGTCTTATTATTATACATCTCTCCTTTGATAGTCTCAAATATTTATGGAATATTTTAGAAAATTAAATAGCATTTGTTCACAAATTATTTTTGTTAGACGGTTATATACGAATTACATAAGAGGTTGTTTGTTAAATGTTTGAAGTCTGAAATTTTATTAATTTCAGATTTTTTTTTAAAATATGCTTGTTAATTTTTTTGGGTAATCGCTATTAATATACTACTGCTGATCTTTTATTCATGCTGTATAATTTCGTGCGCGTCATTGAATCTCTCTAATTGGTGTGATATTTTTTCCATTAATCAATAAAGGCTGAGCAACCGAACGTTGAACAGGGTTATGAGGTCCTTTTCCTGAGATGATCGGAGTACGAATTCAAGTGATCTCCTTAATGTGGACGCAGTCGGACTCTTATCAGTATTAGTTTATTATTATTAGGCTGACAAATGCATGTTTTAGTGAGTGAAGCCCTGCTTAACCACTCCATTGGTAGCATCAGCAGCTGGTTTAAAATTCACTTTATTAGAATCATTAGAAGAGGTGTATGTGTACACAAGATAATAGGTCCTAAATTTCAGGATTTTGAGGCGTGCCCCCATGTCATGTCAAAGCAATACAATGGATCCATCCAAGCGGATCCAACGGGCTGGGTGCAACTATGGCATGGTAACACAGTTGCACCATAGCTGGATCCTTCTTATTGATGCCACAACGCCATCTGATGCACACGAATAGTCTTCATGACGAAGCTTCGGAGATGAGGGGTTCATTGAGGCATTTTGTCAAGCACCCTGTCCATTCTATCAAACACCTTGCATTGCCTAACATTTTCCAATAGTCTTAACGTCCATTTCCCTCGAACGTAAATTCCATGTTCAAATTTCAAGGTGTTGTTGTCTTCCTACAAATGATGTTCAAAGAAAGTGATACCTTTCTCGGCCCCTCATTGAAAAGAGGCATTAAATGGATTGTCTGGATGCGTCATACGTAATGCATCTCACCTTGGCAGTATACGTCAGACGGACCCTCAAATGAGATTACTTATTCAATAGGTCAATTACGTGTTTTGGACTAATGGCTCTTGAGCTGTCATTCACTATTTTCTCTATTCGCTTGAAATAAAGGTCAACAAAGCATCTTCAGTGAAATTATTATCCACCAAGCAGTGCTTGGAAAATGAGGTGAAATCGATTACCACGAAACTTTCAGGAAGATTCCAACTTAGAAGCGTCGTCACAAACTGTGCAAAGTCACACTCATTTTGATTTAGTAGTGTTTTTATCTCGTCAAAGGTATTGAATTTTGTTGGCCTAATTCTTCTTTTGATGATCCAATCAATCTCTGATAAAAATAATATACTTTAGTTATATATATATTTTTAATGAGTTTGATAATAAGCATAAGGCTATTGTTCTGCTGAAGAGAAGAATCTATGATTAGTTTTTCAAGAATTTTTGCCAAGCGAACAATTTCAACTATGACCAGGTAATCAACATTTGTTATGCACCTAAGCTTGTATGAGAATAATCCGGTGCATTTTTTTCTAATGTTTTGCATAAGTAAATAATTTTTCTCCATAAGCTATTGTTGTTTGTTGTGAAAATTTTAATATACTCGCAAGCACACGAATCTAGAAATAGAATAGTGGTAACGAAGTTGATCCCACAGGGATTGTTATAAATTGAAAAGTCTAATTTAAATCTAAAATTAATATTAATTCTAACCTAGTTGACCAAATTGAGTTTCTAAGAAAATTAAACCAATTAAACTAAGGAAGCAATTAAAATAAAGGAGAATTCAATAAGATAAGAATTACCAAGGCTTTAGAATCCACCACTATTCAACTAGTAATTATCTAATTATTAATTAATCCCCAATTTTACAGTGACAACTCGAAATCAATTTATGTCATCTCATGGATATAACAATTAAGCCCAAATAAAATTAATCTTGTGTAGGTTCTTTTTCTCCTTAATAATATGACATCCAAGAATCTCATGTAAACATATTGAATAACAAAGAGTCAAAGTTTCCTAAGCACTCCATGTAAACAATTTAATGAAAGACATAGAATCAAAGATAATCATGTATAAACTTTATAAATCCAAGCATAAATTTAATCGAATATTAATCCTAATAATCAATAATGCATGACAGAATTGATAAAAAGATTTTATTAATATGCAATTAATCATATGAAATAAAAATCATAATCATCAAAGAACATATATAGGGAATTAATTAAATAAAAAGATAATTATTTCATTGAATAGGGTTTCATCCTTAACCTCAGTATAAGAAAATTAATTAGACATACTTGAATTGGGAGTAACAAAATAAATAAAATCAGCCATGAAAAGGAGTTGGTAGTGTCGTTAAGGTGCACCAAATTTAAAACCTTACCACTAATATAAATAATTAGTACAGAACGAGTAAGGATCGATCCCACAAAGACTATGTAGTTATATTTATTATCAACTCTAAAGCAAGATTTAAAATAAAATAATAGTAGTAATAATAATAATAGTAATAATAATATAAATTAATCTAACTAAAGAAAATGCCAATTATAAATTAAAAGAGGGTTTATGAATTTTTAACTAAATAGTAAGAAGTAAAGAAATTAAAACTACGAACAAGAATTTAATAAAAACTCTAGTTAAAGGAAAAAGAAATAATAATGATGAAAACTTTGGTTAAAGGATCATTCGCCACCACCAAACATGCACATAATATATCAATTCTATCATCAATTTATATTGAAACTATCAACCGTAGACAACAATAAGCTTTGTTAGTCTCAATCTTCCCTTAGTGTGTCGTTAGGCAAAACAAGCTCTTCACCTAATCTCTAACCATTAAATAATTTAAAACAAGCTCTTTAAATTAAGATAATGGAAGCATTAAACAGAGAAAGATATTAGGTTGATCTGGACAATAAACACACAAGCTCGGATTATTTAACCTAGGTTATGTTCTCCAATTGAAATCACTGATTCCAACCTACTACTTATGATTAAAATCTCAAGACAATTACGGATCAAGAATTTTAATCTAGCAATAGAATTTATTCAAGTCCTATCTAATTGGCCACTCAAATAAAACAAGAATAAACCATGAACATTAATTATAGAAGAACATAAACAATCTCAATTAAATAAATTGAATGATAGAATTTAAATTTAATTGCATAGCATGTTTAGGGTTTTGAATTCACCCTCAACCAAATAAAAATTTAGCCTAACATAATTGAATTGGGAATAAGAGAATTAACAAAACCAATCATGGAGATTAATTCAAGCGGCTGCCTTTGGTTTAACTTAATTCCAGCTGCTGATTTTTTTCTTCTCCTTGCAGCTGCTGATTTTCCTCTGCCCGAATTGCGTCTGCCCTCCTCCCTCTCGCTCTCTGGCAGCTCTCCTTTTATAATGCTAGTTGACCGAATTCTTCTCCAACAAGTCTAAAGAAATCCTTTTTCAATTCTAATTGAAATCCTTTTCCAATTTAATCTTTATTCCTTCTCAATTCGAACTTCTTCATGTCCTTTTTATCCACAATCTCCAATTAATTCCCTATTCAATAAAATAATACAATTAATTAAAAATAATAAATAAAAATAACTAGCAAATATATAATAAAGGGTAAAATATGTATATTAATTAATTCCCTATTCAATTAAAAATTAACTAAAATAACTAGAATATTTAAGATCAAAACAAGAAAAAGATGGAGAAATTAATAACAAAATATATGAAAAATATGCACTTATCAGGAGTAATAAAATAAATAAAACCAGTCATGAAAAGCCGAAGTGCTGCTGCCGCTACCCTCTATTCTCTCTGTCTCGCATCCTCCCTTTTGTTTCCGTCCTCTGGCGGCTACCTCATTCAAAAGCCAAAACTCTCTTTTTATAATGCTTAGCCACCGAATCCTCTTTCTCTACTAATTAAAATCCTTTTTCAATTATAAAACAAAGCTTCCATAATAACGCCACCATAAGACATTAATTCCACTTTTGAAAGTCAAGTGTGGGCCCCATTTAAATTGCTTTTCACTTTTGCAATGACATGCATGTCTAACTCAATTGGAGAATTGAAATTCAATGCAAATTGCTCTTGGCTCTTAACTCTGTCACGACTTCAACTAATATTCTCTTAAATTGTTATTTTTTTGCACTTTTTATTTCCAATCTCCAATTAATTCCCTATTCAATAAAATAATTCAATTAATTAAAAATAACTAATAATTAAATAATAAACGATAAAATATGTATATAAATTATGCAGATCATTGTTACAACCCATCCGTTAACAATAAAAAGCCAAGAACAGTCCATGCCAATAGTTATGGTCGGTTCAATCTAAGAAATAAGCACGAAAGGTGAAAAGCAAGAGTCTTACATTGAAAAAAAGGTTGGATAAAAATAGCGAGTATTGGAAAATAAATGCGAGTAGTGCTACCTTACGTTAAATTTGCTGGCAAATACACAATCTTTCGCCTTTTTCGCTGTCAACCACTATTTTCTTTCTCCATTTGAAACAAAACACAACAAAGCTGCGTCCTTTGTGATTCCAACTTCCAAGCATCTACATATGTTCCACATTTCCACAGTGCTTTGATTGAATTAATTGAATGTTTTCATCTAATCAAAATCTCTCTAATCAATTGAACTGTTTCTTTAACGGCTTCAGGTACCAGCACCACAATGAACACATAAATTTGAAGGGTCGTGTGGTGTCTTGCCGACTTAATCTGTAAGGTATGCGAGCCCAAGTCACCAGTTCAAGACATTAAATAAGATGTTGAATGAGTCTATACGTTCTTAGCATAAAACTTCACCGAATAGACACGGCTTTTTACACTTTCATTCATCTTTTTAGCTGTCATCAACTATTTTGTTTCTTCAGTTGGAGTAGACACGGCCTTTACTTTCAACAGAAAATGATGTCAAATTATCATGAAACATCCCGGAAGATTCCAAGGAAGCATCCAACTACGCATCTCTATAAACTCTGCAGTTACATTCCATTATTTTCACATCCCAAATTTTCGTCTATTCAAAATCTCTCATCTACTGAGGGTTGTGGCTTCTTTTTCTTCTTCTCATCCATCAACCAGTATGAGCTTGAGTTTGAATTTGATGAATCCTCGAAACAATGAGTATGATGTTTCTGTTATGGCTTCTTCTTCTTCTTCTCCTCGAAACAGTAATAAGCATGGTATTTTTCTTAGTTTCAGAGGAGAGGACACCCGTGACAACTTTACCAGCCATCTTTATTCTGCTCTGTGTCACAATAACATTGAAACTTTCATCGACAACGATCTTAAGAGAGGAGATGAAATTTCACAGTCTCTGCTTGATACAATTGAAGCATCAACCATCTCAATTATCATTTTCTCTGAAAGATATGCTTCTTCAGGATGGTGTCTCGATGAACTTTTAAAGATCCTCGAATGCAAGCACGTTTATGGACAGATTGTGATTCCAGTTTTCTGTCGCGTTGATCCGTCGCATGTGAGATGGCAAACTGGTACTTTTGGAGATTATTTTTCGAAGCTTGGAGAACGATTTCCAAAGAAGATGCAAAGATGGAGGAGTGCTTTGACCGAAGCAGCCAATCTTTCTGGCTTTGATTCTCATGTAATTAGGTAACGACGATCTTCTATCTAATTCTTACTATTAATTAATCTTGTATATGTAATAAATGAAATTATAAGAATGAGTTTAACTTATCAATAGTTTATTAATTAAAGCATTTTTATGAAGATTAGGTTATTATCCAGCATATTTAATTAATTTTCCAATTATTTTATTTGATGAAATTGTTCTTCACATTAAATTAGTTATTTTATATTGCAACTAAAAACACATGAACACATGATTCTCCGCCTCGTTTCATATATTTGAACTTTAGTTGCTGTTATACTTTTACTAGGCCTGAATCTAAACTTGTTGAGGAAATTGCCAATGAAATATTGGAGAGGCTGGATGATACTTTTCAAAGTTATAACAAAGACTTGGTTGGAGTTGAATGGCGCATTAAAGAAATTGAATCATTATTATGCACTGGGTCTGCGGGTGCTTACATATTGGGGATTTGGGGCATCGGTGGTATAGGCAAGACAACAATCGCTGATGCTGTTTTTAACAAAATCTCTAGACATTTTGAAGGTTCTTACTTTGCGCAAAATGTTAGAGAAGCAGAAGAAACTGGCGGAATGAAGGACTTACAGAAGGAACTTCTGTCCAAGTTATTGAATGATAGAAATGTGAGGAACATCGAGTCTCAACTCAACAGACTTGCTCGCAAGAAGGTTCTAATTGTTTTTGATGATGTGACTCATCCAAGACAAATAGAATCATTAATTAGACGCCTTGATCGGTTAGCTTCAGGGAGTCGAGTGATAATAACAACAAGGGATAAACAAGTTCTTAAAAATTGTTGGGCCAGTCAAATATATCAGATGGAAGAGTTAGTATATACGGATGCTCAAAAGCTTTTTAGTCAATATGCTTTTAGAGGAGGCCATCTCGACGCAAGTTACACAGAGGTCACATACAAGGCAATAAAATATGCGCACGGAGTTCCCTTAGCTCTTAAAGTTTTGGGTCGCCATCTATGCGAAAGGAGCAAAGAGGAATGGGAAAGTGCAATGAGAAAACTGGAAATAATTCCTCACATGGAAATCCAGGAGGTGTTAAAAATAAGTTATGATACCTTGGATGACTCTCAGAAGAATGTTTTTCTAGATATTGCATGTTTCTTGGAAGGAGAGCATAGAGATGTGGTGATAAGCTTTTTTGATGCTAGTGGCTTCCAAGCTAGAATTGAGTTAAGTGTTCTTGAAGGTAAGTCTCTCATAACTTTGAACTACCATGATCACATAAGAATGCATGACTTGCTACGAGATATGGGAAGAGATATTGTTAGAAAAGAATCTATCGATCATCCAGGAAACCGCAGTCGGCTGTGGCATCACAAGGATATTTATGAAGTTTTTAAGAAAAATACGGTAAGCAATAATAAGTTTTTAATTACATCTTATTGATGTTATGTTTATACTAGTAGTTTGTCTGGATTTTTCTTTTTGAATAAGAATAGAATTAATTCTGCTTAAAATTAATGGAAGAATAATATTAAAAAATTAGTAAAATAAAATAGATAGATCCGTTGTTTCCCCCGCTCAGTTTGTAACATGCCCTTGTTGGGCTAAGTTCAAAATCTCCAAAGCAAAGAGCGCTTTTGGAGAGGGGGAAAAAAATAATCCCCTCAAATCATTTTCAGCTGGAGGGAAAATGCTTTTCCTTTTCAACTCAAGCCCTGCCCCTACCCTTAATTTTCACAGGAAAAGAATTGCTACTCCTTTTCAACTCAAGCCCTGCGCCGACCCTCAACTAAAATGGAATACTAAAACACACAACATGTATTTCTAATTGAATGGAATAATATTTCATGGAAATGTTGTAAATTAATTTTACAATTTAAATATTAAGCATTTTCTTGAATTTTCTATTTGTGTTTGACAACTTAAAAGTAATTGTTTACTTGTTTGCTTCAATTATGTACTAACTTATGATCTGCTATTTGATTGTTAGGGGACTGAAGCAATCAAGGGCATCTCTTTAGATATGAGCAAAATCAATAGTGAGATACAAATAAATCCATATACTTTCTCAAAGATGACTGAATTGAGACTCTTAAAATTCTATGGATCTAAGAACAAATGTATGGTGCATTCATTAGAGGGTGTGCCATTTACTGAGCTGAGGTATTTTGAGTGGCATCAATTTCCACTGAAAACGTTGAATATATTACATTGGGAGAATCTTGTTTCACTTAAAATGCCGGGCAGCAAAGTTACACAACTTTGGGATGATGTTCAGGTATATATTTATTTGAAATTCTTTCAGTAATAAATTCTAAATACAATTGATGCTATAATTAATGTTCATGATGGTATCTGTTAGTTTATAATAATAATAGTTGTTATTTTTTCGGGTGGCAGAATCTTGTCAGCTTAAAAAGGATAGACCTCAAGTACTCCAAGTTGCTGACGAAACTCCCAGACCTCTCCCTGGCCCGAAATCTTGAGATATTGGATTTAGGCTACTGTTCAAGTTTGACAGAGACTCACTCATCTATTCAATATCTAAATAAACTTGAAGTCCTTGATCTAGACCGCTGTGAAAGTCTGACCAGTCTTCCAACTAGCATTCATTCGAAGTATCTCACGCGACTTGTACTTCGGGGTTGTTCAAATTTGAAGAACCTCCCAAAGATGACATCTTGTCATTTGCGTAGGACTTTACCTTTATTAGGTGTTGGAATTGAAGAACTGCCGTCATCCATTGAGTGCCTATCCAATATCGGTGAACTACTAATTTACAACTGTAAAAGGCTTGAGAACATCTCGAGTAGCATATTTAAGTTGCAGTTTCTTGAAAGTATTCGAATCCATCGCTGTCCAAATTTGCAGTTTCTAGAGATCCCATCTTGTAATATAGATGGAACTAGAAGTAAAGAACAACCCTCATCTGAGTTGAAATTGAAGAAGTGTCCAAGGCCTGAGAGTCTCCCAAGTGGCCAGTGTATGTTCAAATCTCTTACTTCTCTTGAAATCATTGATTGCCCAAATTTTGAGAGATTGCCGGATGAACTTGGAAATTTACAAGCATTGAACAGGTTGATCATTGATGGAACTGCTATAAGAGAACTACCAGAAGGCCTCGGTCAGTTAGCCTTATTATCTAAGTTGGAATTGAAGAACTGTTCAGAGCTTGAGTACATCTCGAGTAGCATATTTAAGTTGAAGTCTGTTGAATCTATTGAAATCTCTAATTGTTCAAATTTAAAGGGGTTTCCGGAGATCCCATTTTGTAATATAGATGGATCTGGAATTGAGCGAATACCCTCATCTGTGCTGAAATTGAATAAATGTTCAAAGCTTGAGAGTCTTCCAAGTAGCCTGTGTATGTTCAAATCTCTGACATCTCTTGAAATCATTGATTGCAAAAAGCTCGAGAGATTGCCTGATGAACTTGGAAATTTAGAAGCCTTGGAGGAGTTAAGAGTTGAAGGAACTGGTATAAGAGAAGTACCAAAAAGCCTTGCTCAGTTAGCCTTATCTAAGTTGAAATTGAAGAAATGTTCAAGCTTTGAGAGTCTCCCAAGTAGACTGTATGTGTCCAAATCTCTTACATCTCTTGAGATCATTGATTGCAAAAATTTCATGAGATTGCCTGATGAAATTGGAAATTTAGAATACTTAAAGGTGCTCACTATTAAAGGAACAGCTATAAGAGAAGTACCAGAAAGCCTTGGTCAGTTATCCTCACTAGAATGGTTAGTTCTATCCGATAACAATTTGCAGATAATACCAGAAAGTCTCAATCAGTTATCGTCACTAGTAAGCTTGAAACTATCTAACAACAATTTGGAGAGAATACCAGAAAGGCTCGATCCGTTATCATCACTAAAATATTTGGATTTATTCGAAAACAATCTGGATAGAATACCAGAATACCTGAGGAGTTTTCCAACTAGCATTCCTTCCGAGTTTACCTCGCTCAGGTTATCCGTTGACTTGAGAAATTGTTTGAAATTGGACCCGAATGAGCTCAGTGAAATCATCAAAGATGGATGGATGAAACAGGTGTGTCTCTTAACTCACTCCTTTCATTCTATTTTCTTTTACTTTTTATTTTAACTAAAGTTAACATTATTTTTCAAAAATTAATAATTTTTTATTTTTTTGTTGCAGTCAGTTAATGGTGAAACATATATCACGAAAAGTATGTATTTCCCTGGGAATGGAATTCCGAAGTGGTTTAGGCATCAAAGTATGGGATCTACTATAAGCTTGAAGACACCGCAACCAACAGGCTATAATAAATTAATGGGCTTTGCTTTTTGCGTTGTTGTAGCATGTTCAGTTTCAGAGTGCTGTAGGCATGAAAGTGTGGAGGATGACCGGAAATGCAACCTGTTTGATGTGGTCTGTGATCGGAGATCCGAAGGATATGATTCTTACACTTCTTCGTATTTGGGGAAAATTAGTCACGTAGAGTCAGATCACGTGTTTTTGGGATCTAGTATATTCGCTGGTGAGAATTCATGTAAGAGGTCTGACGAGTTCTTTTTCCACATTGATCGTTCATGCTGCGAAGTGAAAAAATGTGGGATTCATTTTGTGCACGCTCAACGGCAACGGCTCTAGTAGCACTAAAGTAATTTACCTCTATCCTTATAATTCTTACTCATGTATGTTTAAGTGTTATATATATACACTAATCCCTAGGTTTTTTTTTTCCATGTGGGATAAGTTTCATTTCCTTTCAAATTTCCAATTTCAAGGGTGAACTTTGAGAGACAATTTCTCATTCATCCAAGCACTATTTTGAGAAAATAAAATTATATTTTTGAAGTATTAACGGAATAGAATCCGAAACTCACAAGATTTCTCACTTTCGCTAAGTGGGCCACTCAAAATGTGCCCTCAAAATAGCATGATATGCTATTTTTTCAACATCTACATGCTCGTTTGCTTTAAATATTGAAGGAAAAATGTGGTCCATTGTGTTTTTTTATGTCGTATGGAGATAAATCACAAGTTATAACAATATTTTTTTTCTTATTGCCCTTGTGTAGGTTAGTCATATGTGGAGCACAATGATGTTATTTTACTAGTCATAATTCCTTCAGCCCAAGCACCTAAAATTGCTTCTTCTCAAGTTGTTAGAATTGCCAAGGAGTTTTATCGAGATGGTAATTGGCTTAGATATTTTATTTCTTTTTACGATAATTTGTGGGTACATTTTGGATTTATAACCAAGATGTATTAAGTTTAATTTTCATAAGCTTTAGTGCACTAGTGCATTCTTTGCAGTGCTCTTCAAATGATAGGACATCTATTGGGATCTTACTTGGTTGATGACGGGTTCTGGAACAGTTGGTGAAATAAGTAAAATTGGTCTTATGCAGACTAGAAAGCTGTGCCTGCTGTGAAGGCTCTCGTATTAAATGAAGGTCCTCCAAAAGCTGCACTGTCTGAATTCGAGAGCTCCTTAGCAGAGAGGGAAAGTCTCAAGTCCATATTGACTGGCGATCCTAATAGCAGGTCAGGCAGAATAGCTTGGCTAGATGCTCTGGCTCAGCAGATTTGCTAGAGTATGAAAGTCCAGGTTCTAAACCTCTTTTGCAGGTTACAAAGAAAGTCAAAAATATTTCGGGATGAGTTAGTACAGCTTGTTGGGCTGATTGTTCAGAGTTCTGAGGACAAGAGATCTTTTGCTTTGCAACTTTCTTGCCAATTTGAGGGTAAGTTCTATAACACATTACAACTGGTGGGGTGAGTTTAATTTGTGTTACATGTTTATTCTTGTTCTTGTAAATATCCAAATAGCATATTAAAAAGTTACATTCTTTAATGGCTTTGCTTATATTCTTTTCATTTATATAAGAGTAAATGGTTGATAGGCCCAAACGTTTAAACAAAAGGACAAAAGTCTCTCTAATATTTAAGAAAAAGACATTTACACCCCTATTCATTAACAAAAACTATTTCGTTAAATTATCAAAAGGTTAATATTGCAATTGTATATTAATAACAAATGTATTGACAAAAAAACCCACAAACACACAACGAACAAAGCACGCGCACACACACTTAAACAAAAAAAACACACACACATACACTTAACACACAAACCCTCGACACACTTTCCAGATCTTGACAAACCCTTACACACACACACTCATACTGTTCGCGATTGAAGACCGCCACTGGTGCTGCTGGTCGTGCGTCGTGTGCGCCGCACGAAGCTGCTGGAACTGCCCGCGATCGAGAACGCGATTGTGCTGCTGCTCTTGCGTCGTGCGCGCCGCCGGAAGCTGCTGTTGGAACTGCTTGTGATCGAGACCGCGACTGTGCTGCTGCTCGAGCGTCGTACACGCCGCCGGAAGCGGATGGAACTGCTCGCGATCGAAGACTGTCAGTGGTGCTGCTGCTGTAATGTTTACCAGTACCAATTTGATATTATGGTTAAATAATACGACTGTGCTGCTGCTGTAATACAAATTTGTGAGCACATTTTTTTTAAAATATTATGGTTATTGTTGTAATGTTTACCGGTACCAATTTGATACAATATGTAGTACTATTAAGATTTGGTGGTTATTGTTGTAACCGGCTTTTTTTTTTTAGTTGATCATAAAAGTTTAAATGGTTGACATGTGGAGAATTATTATTTTTATGGCATTAATAACTAGTGTTATTTATTTTTATTTTTGAGTACTGATTAAATTTATTTGGTTTGAAGAAAAAATTTGACAAAAAATTAAATTTATTTATTTTTATTCTTGAGTAATGATGTTCGGGTTGGATTTTTCTGATAGTGTCTAGAAATATAGTCGACCTCATTCTACTCAGAATTTATTATTGTCGAACTGACCTCATAAATACAATCTGGAGCCTATGTTGGTGGTCTGGTTTACAAGTACAACCTGAGGTTTATGTGAATGACCTGATTTAAGAATACAACTTTAAGCCTCCATGAGCGACTGAGAAACTCGCCAGTCTGATTTAGAAGTGAAGTAATCCGACCTTAAAATTCATTTGTCCGACCCGAGAATTAGCTCGACATGGAAGATTATTGGTTAAAATAACGTGGCCTAATCTCTAGGAAAGTTGTATGCCACGATTTATTTAAACCGCCTCCAACTAACAACTTCTTGCAATTGTTGAAGAAAGTGGGCTTGAAATAATGAGGCAACCACCCATGACCAAAAGCCTATTTAAGCTGAAGTGGGCAACAAAGGTGGGGGTTAGCAAAATCAGCCAAAAATTCTACAAGTGACCTATCTAAAAGTCTTAACATTCCCTACAAGATTTTTAGCTCCTCTATCAGAAAACTCATTTATTTTAACTCATTCACAATTCTTCCCTATCATTTTTCTCTCTTTATACACAATTTTTGACTTAAGCATCGGCGGGTCTACATCGGAACCCCACCGGCGTAACCTAACAATGTTTTTTGGTTGGCAGGTACAAAAAAATACTGTTAGATTGGCGTTTGAGCTTGGATTCGCGCTGTAATTCCCCAAAAGAAACAAATTCAGCTGTTGAGGTCGCTTTTCGGCATCAACATCTTGGCGTCGTTTGTGGGAAACAATGCAAAAAGCCATACGTTTGAAGGTTTAGAAGGATAAGGCTGTCAGATTACGAAATAATGATGGATGATAATGACAGAGATAGGCAGACCTTGCGCCAATTGGTGGAAGAAATGAATGCCACGGCAAATAAGAGATGGAGAGAAGGGATCAAGAGGCAAATGGCAAGATTGAGGAGATGATCAGGGGGCTGGTTGATGCCCAAGTCAGAGGGGCTCAAGTTCGAGCTAGTGATCCAAAGAGCAGTGGAGTGCGAGAGAGGGAAGAGCTTGGTGGTGAACAGTAGAGCGGAATGGGACTACCACAAGTTGGGGTATGACAAGAGAATAGAAGTGCAGGAGAACAAGTGAATGAGTTGAGGGGGAGAATCAATGACTTGAATCAAGAAAGGGAGAGGGAAGAGCTGAGAGACCCCCAACGAGCAAGTGAACTTGAGCAGCGAATGCTGCAATTTTAAAAAACTTTAGAGGCATTATAGGCGAAAACAAAGGGCAAGAAAGTGGTAGGAAGGTTGTTACTTGATGCCGAGTCCCCCTTGGTACGTGAAGTGATGGCGGTAACTTTGCCACCCAAGTATGTGATTCCACCCTTGGTGTATGAAGGAAAACCTGACCCAAATCATCACGTGGAGAAGTTTAATGAGATGACTGGGATTCAAGGTTTGAATGATTTTTAAAGGTGCCGTGTTTTTCCTTTAACCTTAGAAGGACAAGCACGAGAGTGGTACCAAAGATTAAAGAAAGGAAGCATATGAAATTTCAAGGATTTATGTGAGCTTTTCATTGTGTGTTTTAGAGGTTCATGCATACCAGAGCAAGATACGAGCAGATTGAAAAAATTGGTCCAAGGAGAATTTGAAAGTTTGAGGAACTTTGTGACCAAGTATCATAAGGAGTTTACCGATCTAAGGGCCTTTGATCATTCAGATGCTCTAGAGGGATTGAAAAAGGTGTTGAGAATCAATTGATTGTGGAATAACTTATATATAGTAAGGGGATAACAACATATGCTGAGGCGTACGACCAGGAAAAATTGGATATGAAAACTGAAGATGTAGAGGAAGAAAAGAGGAGAATGGAAATGCAGACGGGGGGTCCGGTAAGAAGGGGAGACCTGAGAAGGAGAGGAGATAACTTTGGTTATAGCTCGAGGATGAACACCGATGATAGACTTCATTACGACAGAGGGTTGTTCAATTACAGACAACCAGAAAGGCCAAATCGAGATTGGGAAGGAAATCGTGAGAGAAGAGAAATCTCATTAATAGAAAGGGGCCGAGAGGGAGGAAATAATTATGGGAGGAACCAACGGGAGAACCGAGTAAGAGGCTACAATAGGTTGCCACCGCCTGTAGACCGAAGAGAATTGAGATCTAACCATGGGGTGAACTAACTAGAGCACAGTGAAAGATACACACCACTAAATATGAGTAGAGCAGAAATATATGGTGCAATAAAAGATAAGGGATTACTAACACCTTCAAAGCCGATTGTAGGAGGTCTGGGCGGAAGTGCTCACAAGGTGACCGGACATGGAACTGTCGATTGCATAGACTTGAAAGAATAGCTTGACTGGCTAGTGCAAAATCAATATCTGAAGGAGTATGTGGATGACCAAAGAAGAGGTGGGAGAAGAGGAGACATTAGAGATAATGTAGCGATGATGATTATAGGAGGGCCGACCCTAATAGGAGACTCAAACTGCTCGAGGAGAAATTATAAGAGACCTCAGGCTTGATCCAGTCAGAACATCGCTAAAGGGGTTTGGCGGAGCTGAACTGATTCCTCTTGGTTGATTGGCGGAGCTGAACTGATTCCCCTTGGGTTGATTGACTTGGCACTGACAATAGGGTTCAGCTCACTACAAAAGACAATGATGGTGACATGGGTGATAGTTGATGAGCCGAGCCCTTATCAAGTTATTTTAGGCAAACCGTTCAATAGGATAGCAGGAGTAGTAAGCTCAACCCTTATGCAATGTGTGAAGTTTAGAGTTCAAGGTGGGGTTGGAGTGATGAAGGGCCAACAACAAATAGCTCGAAGTTGTTACGCTACAGTTGTGAGAGAATTCATGCAGATCACGAGTATCGATCCACGAGTTGGGAATAGATTGTACCACCAACGACCTAATGAATAAATGAAACAAGTGCCGGTGGGTGAGAATGATCCGAGTAGAGTGGTAAGAGTGGGAACAAAAATGACGGATGACATTTCCAATGAGCTTCAAACTTTATTGATGAAGTTCTAGGGCCGAGCTGGGAAGGACCGTATTTGGCAATGGGGCATATAAGTTAAGTTATCAAGATGACAGGGTCGTCGCCAAGGTATGGAATGCATAGCACTTGTAGAAAATACTACCAGTAGGCCAATCTTACTAATGATGTTCTTGTTTGTTTGTTTTCTTTAAATATGCTAGGAAAGTTTGTTTCTTTGCTATTTCAATTTGTTTGTGTTCAATTTTGTAATTTATGTTGTATTAATATTAATGAGGTTATTCAAAAGTGCAACTCTATTTCTCAACTTGTCTACTTGTGACAAGTTTTACTTGAGATTAAGATTGACTCTTGGCCTTGTTGAGTTCCAACATGAAAAATTTGTCCAATCTTATTGAAATTGTGATAGACTTTTGGCCTTGTTGAAGTCCGACGTGAAAAATTATCCAATCTTATTGAGATTGAGATCGACTTTTGGCCTTGTTGAGATCCGACGTGAAGAATTTATCCAATCCTAGTGAGATTGAGATTGGCTCTTGGCCTTATTGAGGTCCAACGTGAAAATTTATCTAATTTTATTGATATTGAGATTGGCATTTTTGGGCCTTATTGAGGTCCATCGTGAAAAATGTATCCAATCTTATTGAGATTGAGATCGACGTTTGGCCTTATTGAGGTCCGACGTAAAAAATTTATCCAATCTTATTGAGATTGAGATGGGCTTTTGGCCTTGTTGAGGTCCGACTTGAAAAATTTATCCAATCTTATTGAGATTGAGATGGGTGTTGTGCAAATTTTAATGTACTCGCAAGCGCACGAATCTATTGTAGTATAGATCAATGGTGACGAGTGTCGATCCCACGAGGAGGTGGATTTTAATTATGTGTAGAATTAATTTTGTAAATGGGTGGTTGGATTTATGGTGGAAATGGTTTGGAATATGCTAAAACTTAAATTAAAATGGCAAGAATAAATTCTAAAATTGGAATTGCAATGGCGAGAATAAATTGAAGATAATTCTATTGAAATGACGTACTCGGGTATCTGGATCCGTATCAACATGCATAATGGGCTAAATATTCCTTATTAATGCCAATTAAATCATGAGGGGGGAATCCACACCTCATGAACCACGCTCTAATCAATATGGTGCTAAGGGCTTATCGTGCCAAATAATAATAACCTTGTACTACGGGGCCGGTGAAACCAAGGCGGTACTAGACAAGATTAGTATTATTTGTTGATGAGAAGTCAAAACAGTTTATTAAAATTAGCCACTCATAATTGAACTAGGGGCAAAATGGGAATTTATTAAAATACGAAGAAAATACAAGATGTAGAAGGAATTACAGAAAATAGATCCCAAAAATAGATTCAGAGATATCAAATTAGGGGGGGGAGGCCCCATTTTTATAGATACATGGAGTAAATCATGGCCATCGGATTAAAAACAGTTTGGACGCTCAGGATTGCGCCACGTCATCAGTCAACAGTACGCGGTTTGACCACGCGGATGAACAGTAACACAGTTTGACCCGGGTGAACAGTGACATGGAGTAAATCATGGCCATCGGATTAAAAACAGTTTGGACGCTCAGGATTGCGCCACGTCATCAGTCAACAGTACGCGGTTTGACCACGCGGATGAACAGTAACACAGTTTGACCCGGGTGAACAGTGACACGGTTTGGTTGAAAATAATCCTGTGTGATGCATGTACCGTACGCAAGATTTTTCGTCCACTGATATTCTGCCACGTCACCATCAACAGTACATAAGAATTTTAGCCCAACAGGATCGTGACACCTCATCAGTCAATGCCACATCATCGGTCAATGCCACGTCATCAATCCGTCTATGTGAACAGTGTCATGAACAGTAACGTAGACAGTACCGTACATGTGAATAGTGCCATTTTTCCTTTTATGCTCCTCCTAAGGTTTTCGACCGTCCTGAGTTCAAAAGTGATGTCCGTTTTGCCATATGATCTCTCGTTTATTGTGAAATGACTATGATGCCCCTAAAATACATAAAATACTTAATTAAAATCAAACACACATAATTAAATTGCAAAAAGCTTAAATACATAAAAGTAATGGTTGTTAGTAAAACTTGAAATGTAAAATGATGATTTTCTCCTTTATAAATATGCATTTTCTAACACTCAACAATACCCTCCGGCCCCTATAACAAAATCTGCTCATCGACGTGATAAGAGCAGGTTCTGCAAATTCCACAACACTCACGGTCACACTATCAGCCAATGTCGTGACCTAAAAGTTCAGGTGGAGGATTTAGTCAGGAATCGGTACTTGGATAAATATGTAGATGGAGTGTCCTCCGTCATTGAATTACAGTACACACGGGATGAAGGAGTTGAGAGGGGTCTAGAACGTGAACAGCCGACCATCCGTGTGATTGCAGGAGGGCCAACATTGGCTGAGGATTCAAACAGGGCACGGAAGAACTATGGGAGATACGCCATGACTGGCAAAGAGGTGCTTCTAAATTTGCCAGCAGCCAAGAGGGCAAAAGTGCGGCAAGTTCCCATTATGTGGACAGATGACGACAAAGAGGGTATCTTATATCCTCATGAGGATGCATTGGTGATTAAGGCAAGGGTGGCCGGCACAAAATTGTGGCGAATATTGGTGGACACGGGCAGCTCAGTTGACATCCTGTTTAAGTCGGCCCTAGATGACATGGGAATTTCGGACTTAAAACTGGAGAGGACGAATACATCCTTGAAGGGATTTGGAGGGGGACGGTTAACTCCTATAGGGATCATCGAACTCCCGATTACTATGGGGTCAAAGCCGTTTGTAAGAACGATGACGCTGGACTTTGTCGTAGTGGAAGAAAGAAGCCCTTACCAGATGATACTGGGGAGACCGTTCATGAGGATAAGCCAGTATGTAATATCCACGCATTATCTGGCGTTGAAATACAGAATAAATGGAGTTGTTGGCATCGTAAAAGGCGACTAGAGAATGGCAAGGAGCTGCTATGCTACAGCGGCTAAGGAAACGTTGCAGGTTACCTCTCTAGATAACCGAGGGGATTCAAAAAAGGGTCGCCAGGCACCTGTTGAGAAGCTGGAGGGAGTTGTTGTGAGCAAGAATAACCCGAGCAGAGTGGTTAAGGTCGGGTCAGAATTGGGCGAAGCAATTAAAAGCGAGCTGGTGAAATGCCTACAGTCCCATGCAGATATATTTACCTGGTCTCATGAGGACATGCCAGGCATTGATCGGGGAATAGCTTGCCACAAGCTGGCAATCAAGAAAGGGGCAAGGCCGGTGATGCAAAAAATGAGGTGCTTTAACCAAGAAAGGTATGAGGCCATAAATGCCGAGGTAGAGAAGCTGTTGAAAGCGGGATTTATAAGGGAGGCTAAATACCCAGAGTGGATTTCCAACGTAGTTTTGGTGAAGAAGGCCAACGGGAAGTGGCGAATGTGTGTGGATTTCACAGACCTTAATAAGGCATGCCCGAAGGACAGTTTTCCCTTACCAAAAATAGACCAATTGGTGGATTCAACGACGGGGCATAGTTTGCTCAGCTTCATGGATGCCTTCTCAAGATACAACCAAATACCCATGAACGAGCAGGACGAGGAGAGTACCACCTTTATAACTAACATGGGTTTATTTTGTTACAGGGTGATGCCTTTTGGCCTGAAAAATGCAAGATCTACCTATCAAAGGTTAGTGAACAAGGTGTTCAAACCATTGATCGGTCACACTATGGAGGTATATGTGGACGATATGATCACAAAGTCAAAAGAACCGAAGGATCATGTGAAGCACTTGGAAGAGACCTTCAAATTGCTGAGGAGGTATGAAATGAAGCTGAACCCGGAGAAATGTGCATTTGGGGTCAGCTCGGGTAAATTTTTGGGATACCTGGTGAGCTATCGAGGGATCGAGGCCAACCTGGAAAAAATATGGGTGGTGATAGAAATGAGGTCCCCACGAACAGTTAAGGAGGTGTAGATCCTTACAGGGAAATTGGCAGCATTGAATCAATTCATTTCGCGAGCTACTGATAAGTGCCACCCTTTCTTCCAAACCATAAAGAAAGGGAGGAAGATGGAATGGACATCAGAATGCGATGAGGCATTTAGACAGCTGAAGGAGTACCTAGCCCGCACCCCGTTACTATCAACTCCGAGAGAGGGTGACCAGCTGCTTTTGTACTTGGCAATCTCTAAATGGGCTACCAGCTCGGTCTTAGTGAGGGAAGAAGAAGGGAAGCAACACCCGGTATACTACACAAGCAAGGCCCTGGTAGACGCAGAAACCAGATATCCACTGATGGAAAAATGGGCGCTGGCTCTGATAACGGCAGCACGCAAACTCCGACCATATTTCCAGGCCCACCAGATTGTTATGATGACTGACCAGCCTCTTCGGTAAATGTTTCAAAAACCAGATGCATCTGGTCGGCTAGCAAAATGGTCCGTGGAGCTGAGCGAATTTGACCTATCCTATAGGCCCCGAGGAGCAATCAAAGCCCAAGCCCTGGCCAATTTTATAGTTGACCGTGCTGAACCGGGGGAAGAGATTAAGGAGGAACAACCAATAGAGCAGGAGAAACCAGAGTGGGTGTGGCCGGTGATGATTGATGGGTCACGTAGTGAACAGGGATCCGGAGCAGGAGTTGTAATACGGAGCCCAGAAGGGGTTGAGGTATCCTATGCAGTAAAATTCGAGTTCCAGCTTACGAATAACCAAGCTGAATATGAGGCCTTCATTACTGGGCTCGGGCTGGCACATGCACTACGAGCTGAAAGAGTAGAAATCCCAACAGATTCCCAGCTAGTCTGCAATCAGCTTTGTGACCAATTCCAAGTAAGAGAAGAGAAGTTGGGGCGTTATTTGAAAAAGGCGAAGCAAATGGTTGGACTCTTCAAAGAGGTAGAGGTAAAGCAGATATCCCGAAATGAGAATTACCGAGCAGATATGTTGGCTAGAATGGCTGCAATCGTAGATCCAAAATTACCTAAGTCAGTTCCACCAGAGGTGAGGACCTCACCGAGTATAGGGGAGGAAGTAGAGGTAATGAGAGTAAGCACTAAAGAATCCTGGATGGACCCGATTCTCGCATACATCCGCGATGGCATTTTACCGAAGGACAAAAGGCAAGCAAGAAAATTAAAATGCCGAGGATTCACCTTGCCCGTTTTGAGATGTTTGGATGATGAGGAGGCAAATTATGTATTAAGGGAAATTCATGAAGGAATATGTGGAAATCACTCAGGAGCAAGAACTTTAGCCTTCAAGGCACTCCGGCAAGGATACTTTTGGCCAACCATGCACCAGAATGCAAAAAGGATGGCAAAGAATTGTAAAATCTGCCAAAGTTTCTCAGAGGTTCCTACACAACCCCCAGAAATGTTGACCACTATGACATTCCCATGGCCTTTTGCTCAATGGGGAATCGACCTGATTGGTTCGTTACCGAAGGGCCGAGGAGCGGCAACACATGCAATTGTAGCCATAGACTACTTCACCAAGTGGGTAGAAGTGGGAGTCCTCAGCCAAATCATGGAGAGAAAGACGACAGATTTTATTTGGAAGAATATCATTTGCAGATACGGAATCCCTTATACCATCATTACAGACAATGGGAGACAATTTGACAACAACAACTTCAGAGAATTTTGCCAGAACCTGGGGGTGGACGTGAAGTTCTGCACCCCTGCGCACCCCCAGGCAAATGGACAAGTAGAAGCAGCCAACAAAGTAATAAAGAAACTCCTGAAAACCAGGCTAGGGGAGAAGAAGGGAGCTTGGGTCGATAAGCTGCTAGGAGTATTGTGGGCTTACCGGACAACTCACAAAACTGCCACAGGGGAGTGTTTGCTTTAGCATTTGGTCATGAGGCGGTAGTCCCAGCAGAAATTGGAGTAGGAACACATCGGATGAAATATTTTAATGAGGAGCAAAACGATGAGCAAATCTGCTTGAACCTAGACCTGCTAGAGGAGAAAAGGGAAGGGGCCTCGCAGAAAGTGGCCCAGTGTCGGCAAAGGGTCATGCGTTATTACAACAAGAATGTACGTGTGAGGCAGTTCCGAACAGGGGATTGGGTGCTTAGGAAGGTGAATCAAAACACTAGGGATCCTAACCATGGCGCGCTCGGCCTGAAATGGGAAGACCCATACAGGGTGATTCGGGCGACTGGACCAGGAGCTTAAAAGCTAGCGTACCCAGACGGATGAGACATGAAGAGGTCGTGGAATGCCGAGCACTTGAAGAAGTATTTCCAGTAAGCAGAGTGCTCTACTAAGTCTTCATTTTGACAAGTTATTTCTATTAAATGCATGATGAATTATTACACATGCATACATTCCGCATTTCTGTAAAACATTCAAATTTCAATAAAGATGAATTCAGCATGAAATCCCTCTACTAGCAGGCAATTTCACGAAATTTTATTAAGGCAATTAAGTGCCTGTTCCTGCTTGGTTAACGAAGACCAGCAGGCAATTTCATGAAATTTTATTAAGGCAATTAAGTGCCTGTCCCTACTCGGTCAACGAAGACCAGCAGGTAATTTCACGAAATTTTATTAAGGCAATTAAGTGCCTGTTCCTGCTCGGTCAACGAAGACCAGCAGGCAATTTCATGAAATTTTATATTAATTCAAGTAAATGCATGTTCCTGTTCGGTCAACGAAGACCAGCATGCAATTTCACGAAATTTTATTAAGGCAATTAAGTGCCTGTTCCTGCTCGGTCAACGAAGACCAGCAGGCAATTTCATGAAATTTTATTAAGGTAAGTAAGTACCTATTCCTGCTCGATCAACGAAGACCAGCAGGCAATTTCACGAAATTTTATTAAGGCAATTAAGTGCCTGTCACTGCTCGATCAACGAAGACCAGCAGGCAATTTCACAAAATTTTATTAAGGCAAGTAAGTGCATGTCCCTGCTCGGTCAACGAAGACCAGCAGGCAATTTCACGAAATTTTATTAAGGCAAGTAAGTGCCTATCCCTGCTCGATCAACGAAGACCAGCAGGCAATTTCACGAAATTTTATTAAGGCAAGTAAGTGCCTGTCCCTACTCGGCCAACAAAGACCAGCAGGCAATTTCACGAAATTGTATTAAGGCAAGTAAGTGCCTGTCCCTACTCGGCCAACGAAGACCAGCTGGCAATTTCACGAAATTTTACTAAGGCAAGTAAGTGTCTGTTCCTGCTCGGTCAACGAAGACCAGCAGACAATTTCATGAAAGTTTAATAAGGCAATTAAGTGCCTGTCTCTGCTCGGCCAACGAAGGACCAGCAGGCAATTTCATGAAATTTTAATAAGACAATTAAGTGCCTGTTCGTGCTCGGTCAACGAAAACCTGCAGGCAATTTCATGAAATGTTATTAGGGCAAGTAAGTGCCTATTCCTGCTCGATCGTCAAAAAGACCAGCAGGTACATCTACAAATTTGGTTATGACAAACAAGTATTTATTCCTACTCAGTCGATTAAAAGGCTAGCAGGCAAAGCCAACTAAAAGCATTAAGGCAACTTGCAGAAACGATTCATAAGCAAAATCACAACAGAAGAGCCAATAGAAAGCATTTTAAATTTATGCTCAAAATGTTTACAAAACAGATGAAAATTGAGAGTTTATATAAAAATAGAACTAAAAATTAAGAGGGTCGACAACTTCAGCAGTTGAAGAATCAGCAATTTCGGGAGGTGAAGGATCAGCAATCTCGGGAGGTGGAAGATCCGCAACATCGGGAAGAGGAGCCATGGACCCTTGACCCACTTCAAGAGTACGACCCCCAGCTTCCCCCTCCTGCACCCCATCCACGGGAGCCTCCACCTGATTCTGATCACCCTACTCCCTACCTCCCCGATCGGCCTCAGCCATATATCTCTACACTCCAGCCTCCAGCTTGCTCATGTCCAGCTCAGGATATTCTTCCTTAAGCACAGACATGATACACTTATAGTAGAAAGCAACCCCAGAGTCATACTTTGCATCCAGCCGATCATCCACATCAACAGTTTTGCCCTTCGCCTCGGCCAACTGCTCATTCAAGGATTTGATTTCTCCCTCGAGGGCGGTCCTCAAAGTATCTCTTTCGAGTTGAGTAGCCTGAAGATCAGACTTCAGGTCACCCAACTCACCCTCAAGTTTGGAGGATGTGGACTCAGCAACTGCAACTTTCTCCTCCAGCTCCTAAATCTGCTTATTCAGCTCAGCCAGCTTCTCCTTCGTGCGATCAGTAGATTCAGCCTTTTTCTTCAAATCCTGATTATCAGCTTGAAGCCTCCTCTCATGGCGCGTGGACCTCTTCTTGTAACAAGAGACTAAGGTGGCCAGCTTGAAGGAAACCCTCTGGACAGAACCAGCCAACTCACTGAGGCTCATACTTTCGATGTCCTTCACCATCTTGGGCCCCACCAATTTGCCATAATCCCTCTGGTACGGGCTCAGGTAGTCACCTTGATCCCGAGGTAGAGGAGGAACAGACCGGTCCCCGGACTGGATGCTGACCTCAGGACCCTTGTCGGAAGTTTTCTCCCCACCACTCTTACGAGGTGGAGGAGGAGGCAGAGCAGGGACAGGAGCTCTGGAAGGACCAACGCTGGTTTTCTTTGGAGGAGGAGGAGGGTTACTTGAGCTGCTCAGAGCCCGACCACGCTTTCTGCTCATCGCGTTGAGGATCTTGTTATCCATTTCGGCTGCAATGTCCACCAAGCCCGAACCGACCAAGTTTGTTGGTGACAGGAGGTCTTGACAAGTAGACACGTTCACCAGAATAGTCTCCACCTAAAGCAAAGGCCGGTCTTCAAGATCCTTAACCAAGCCCCACGATTCTGAAAAAACAAACAAGATTAAAGAACCCAATAAGTGGCAATTTGGGAAAGAATATAGGCAAAAAATGAACGACCTGTGGTGACAAATTGCGTTGGAAGGTAAATATCACCACCCAACGAGCGAGCTGCTGGACACTAGTTTCCTCCGGCAAAGAAAAATTTGTTCTTCCAATTTTTGCACGAGGAGGGAAAGCCGGTGATTGGCTTCCTCTTCGCAGAGCTCGACATAAAATAATACCAGCCTGCTTTCTTCGGCCTACTCCTCAGCTGGTATAAATGCTTCACTTCAACAAGGGAGGGCTCCTTTGATCCACACCTCTCCCATAATACGAACATAGCCGAGAGAACCCTCTACCCATTCAGATGTAACTGACCTGGGGCCAGGTGCATACCCCCCAGCTCCTAGTCTAAAACTCTCCAGATGCATCGTCACGTACCCCCATGGAGGCCGATTAGGAACATCACATTTCCCAGGAACTACAAGGAGAACGTCCTCAGGAATGTCGTAGAGGTTCCTAAACTTGAATAGATCAGTTTGGGTGGTGGCACAGGCTATGTAGTCGATAGGGTAAGAATCCGCCTCCACCCTATGACCAAGGTTTCTCTTCTTAGAAGGTCGGCTCGGCTCGAAACTGCTCCCCTCACCATCACTCACTTCTTCAGGGACCCCAACCCCACTAGAACCGTGACTCTCACCAGAGCCCGACGCAGGTCCCCCTCTATTTCCTACGAGCTATAATTCAGGGGAAGGTGAAATGGTCAGGGGACGTGGGTACTCAAGGGTATCCCTGCCATGAGAGGGGCCTACACTATCAGAGGGACGTGAGAAATCAGTGGGTATTGACAGGTTAAGGTGTGAATCCTCTGTTTCTTCGTCACTCTCATCTGCAATCAACTTCCTTCTCCGATTTGACATATCGAAGTCCCAAAAGGAAACCAAAACAAATCCGAGAACACGAATGCAAAAAAGGGGCAACACAGAACCCAATTAACAACAACCAAAGAAGAGGTTAAAGGCTATACCTGGAATAGACTGGCAATGATAATGTTGCTGTGATGGAGGAAAAACCCAGCAAACGAAAGTCCCAGACGTGGAAAGTATGAACGAAGTTCGTAGGAGTTGTCTCACGACAGAGAAGCGAATAGTAAAACGATGATGATTTCAATCTAGGGATTTGAAACGAAAAGGGGGAAATGGAAGCATTTAAGTGATGGGGATGCCAGCTCACTCACCGCATATTGAGGTTGGATAACCCGTTGTTTCAAATTTCAAAAACAAAGAGTCGGGAAGCGCCACGTCACCAACCGTTATAAAAGACCTGACGAGACATAGGCCCAAATATATACGAGATACATTTATAAAGGTCCATACTCAGATGAAAATCTCCTCATACAAGAGAGGGAACCTCAGGTCCATCCCAGTAAACAGAAGAACAAATGGGAAGTTTCCCGGGCCGGTAAGATTCAGTTATCAGTTTCTACTCTCAACTCCTTTTACTCGCAAGACCAGAAACTGGGGGACTGGTGTTAGGTAAATAAGAGCACCAGCTCGGCCAGGCCATCAATGGTACGAGCAGAACACTGATAATGAGCTCTCTACAAATATAGGCCGACCAGAGATGAATAACAACCAGAGAAATATACCGACCAGAGACATATACCGAGTCGATGCCCATTCCCCAAAGAGCGGGAACACGGTCCCACAGAATCGCGACAGTTGCGCTTTTCTCAAAACCGTTGAGGGAAACGCGAGATCCCACGTTTGCCCATAATGTAGCAGTTAGAGTCCCATGAGAGGCAGCCACTACCCGAAAAAGGGGGGATGAAGGGTAAACGGAAACGGGGGACCGCGGCTATAAAAGAGGAAGAAATCGATGAAGAAAGGGAGAAAAAAAAGGAGAGAAAAGGAAAAACTCTGCCAAATTGAATCCTGGCCATTTTCAATACAAATAGTGAGCCAATTCTAAGCAATTATTCAAATCTGAGTTGCACCGTTTTCCCGTAAACACCTTGGGTTAACTTAAGCATCGAAGGGTTTACGCTGGTAAAACCACCGGCGTCTCTGATCCATTTTTGTGAACGCAGGCTTAGTGAGAGAAAGAAGGACAATTCCAACTTCAGTGGCTAGAGCAATTGTTGAAGCAAGAAGGAGTCGGCATCTTCACTGTTGGAAACATAAACGTTGGTGCAAAATTCTGGTCGGGCAAAGGGCGAGCAGATTTCAGCATCAACATAATCATTAAAAAAAATAATGTTAATTTTAATTTAAAATTATTAAAGAACAAAAAAAAAAGTCTTGTGCAGATTTAAAAAAAAAAATTAACCACACGCACAGACATTTTGCTCTTCTTCTTTCCAGCGAGTAGTCGCCATAATCTGAATTTCTAGCATAGCATCTTCGACAATTCCTCTGAGCTCATTCTGGTTCAATTTAAAATTATCGCTCAGGTCAAACTTTTGCGGATAAGATTCGTAACTTGAGAATAAACCTGACAATGATTCCAGTGCCATGCAACGATGGGCATCCAACTTAAATAGACTGCATGGAAGCTTTGGTAAGGATTGAAGCATCTGAGAATACCTTAAGAAGAGAAATTTCAACTTGGAAAGTGTACAATGCTTTTTGGTATTCTCTCCAAATTTTTTTTCTCCAGATACAATTCAATCAGTCAGGATAACTGACCAAGACTTTCAGGCAATCTATGAAGATTTGAGCAACCATTGAGGTTAAGATATGCAAGAGATTTCAAGTTACATAGGCTGTTTGGGAGACTCTTAAGACTTTTACAGTCTTCAAGGTATAAGCCCAAAAGCCCACGTAGACACTCGGTCGATGAAGGCAATTCTTCTATTGCAGTTCTATTTAAAAATATCTTTTGCATATTACCAGCTGATGAGATATTTGGAAGCCACTTCAGCTTTGAGCAACCGCTTAGATTCAAGATAACTAGCTTGTCCAGATGTGGAATCAGCAAGGGCTTTGGAGTGTTGGTAAAAATATTATATACAGACAACACTGATTATGTGCTTTAGCTTACCATGATGCTGCTCTCGACAAAAAAGAGGCTGAGAAAAATATTAGCATGTATGATCATAGTTCTAACATTATCACTGAAACATGAATACATATAAAGATATACATGCCTGGACACCATCCCAGAGTTGTTGAATATTGCTATGAGGCATTTCAAGTAAAACAAGCTTCTCTGGCTGAATATTCGATGGTAATGATTTCAATGGATATCTATGCCAGTGAAGATACCTCACTTCAGCAAATCCAGGGCCTTGGAAATCAGATACCTTACATTTGTTCTCTCCTTCAATTGAGCTATAAAATTTCAAAAACCTCAATCTACACATCTTTGTGAAAGTATTGGAATTTATATGGATCTCCTTCACTTTAGACATATCCAAGCAGATGCCCTCAATTTTTTCAGTCCCCTTATAATCAATGAAAGACCATAAAGTTAAAATCAAATTACGTAACAATAGTACTATGTTTACTTAGTTTAAATACTTAATTCGGATACAATTATGTAATGCAAGTTGGTAATTATTGTTAGGCGGCCAAACTCGTTATTGTAAACCTACAAAAAAAAAAGGGTAATCATACAAGTAACACCAAACATATAAACTATGTATGTTTACTATACAAAAGTGACATATAAATTTTATATACAAAAGATAATATAAATGTTGACATGGTATTTATTATTTATTAATGCTACATTACATGATCTAATCACTATTGTTTTTTTTAAATAATTGTCACTTTTCTATATATTCTATGATTCTTTAGTTTGAGCGTATATAAATCAACTTAGTAAATGCAAGATAATTCAGAAATAATAATCCCAACAAAATGCTTACCATATTATGTGTAAGAACTTCATAGATATCCTCGTGATGGCATAATCAACTACGGTTTCTAGGATCAATTGATTTTTGCTGAACAATTTCCCTACCCAATCCTTGTAGCAAATCATGCATTGTTATCTTGTTGCACGAAACAGCAATGAGAGACTTATCAATAAGAATAATACCAATTTCTGGGTAGAAGCCACTTGTATCAAGGAACTTCATAACCGAATATACATCCTCACCATTTAAGAAACAAGCAACATCTAGGAAAATGTTTTTCTCTTTATCATCCAGACCATCATAACTTAATTTTAGTACCTCTTGGATACTAGGATGGAGAATCCTTCTCAATTTTTTTATTGCATTTTCCCATACTTCTTTTTCCCTTTCAAATAGAAAGCAGCCCAAAACTTTAAGAGCTGAAGGAACACCTTGAGCATATTCCATTACCTTCCTTGATAGTTCCTCATAACCCACATCCGGATAGTTTTGTCTGAGTGCATGTCGACTAAAAAGCTCAAGGGCATGATTAAACATTAATGCCTTCATCTCATATATTTTTTTCACCCCCCAATTCCTAAGAATTTGTTTATCTCTCGTGGTTATAATGATTTGACTCTCACGCATGAACCAATCGAGACTTCTAATTAAGGATTCTACTTGGTTGAAGCAAGTCACATCATCAAAAACAATCAAAACCTTCCTGCTGCTGAGCCTTCTAAAGTTTAGGTCAATATCAAGAATCACATTTTCTTCCTTTAATAATTTTGAAAAAAAAGTTCTTGTCGCAAATGAGCTAATCCTCCCGGTCTTTGTGATTCTTCTCTAACATTTTGAAGGAAGCAAGAACCTTCTAAGTTACTAGAGATTTTATCGAAAATAGCTCGAGCAATTGTTGTCTTCCCTATACCACCGAAGCCCCAAATCCCTAAAGTATAAGCATATTTTGACCCAGCACCTAATAGAGATTCAATTTCCTTAACTCTTGATTCTACTCCAACCAACTGGTTTGTGTAGTTACGTGGAGACATTTCAGCCAGTCTCTTCAAAATGTGATTAACAGCTTTCTTTATAAGTTCCGATTCAAGCCTAACAAATATGTTAAATAGCAGTAAAATCAAATAGGATGGATTCGCACCAAGTATGAATCAATAACTCTTAAATGTCAGGAATATGAGTGACAGATTGAAATTACTTAAAATATGACAGGACACCCAATGAAAACAGATAAATACCGTTTTTATTAATCCTTCAAAATTGTTTTAAAGGAATTTAAATGTCGAAAAATCTATAAGTTGTTCACGTACAGAATTCGGCACCCCAATTGTAACTATCAAAGATCAATACCATAAATCACTTACCGAAAAGCATTAGGATGCCTAATAAAATTGAAGCATATAATTCAGCATATTTGACAAAAAATATCACTATAACTACCAGGAGTGCTGGTAATTAATTGAGCAGAAAATAACATTATGTGGCATCATCATTACGGTATGAGGAAAGAACTTTAATTACCTAAAGTTCTGAGAATGAAAGCCAGATAAACTGGCTGCCTCCTTCAAAGCATTCCTCCAACTCTTCAGCTTCTCTGAATTCTCCTCAAATCTTTCTTTAAGCTTTGAAAATGAATCCCCAAAAGGGCCTGTTTGGTTTCTCACATCTGATGGATCAACGTGATAAAAACTGGAATCACAATCTGTGCATACTCTTTCTTGCATTGGAGGATTTTAACAAGTTCATCGAGACACCATCTGGAAGAGGCATACCCTTCAGAGAAAATGATGAGTGAAATGGCTGATGATTCAATTGCATACACAAGAGACTGTGAAATTTCATCTCCTCTGTTAAGTTGGTCATCAATGAAAGTTTGAATGCATTTTTGAGACAAAGCAGAATAAAGATGGCTAGTAAAGTTGTCACCGGTGTCCTCCCCTCTGAAACTAAGAAAAACATCATACTTAGTTTTTCGAGGAGAATAAGAACAAGAAGAAGCCATAACAGAAATAGTTCAACTGATTCGAAAATTTGTGGATGTGAAGATAGTTGAATGTCACTGCAGAGTGTATATAGAGATGCTAGCTTGGAACCTTAATTCCTGGAAGTTTTGTTGCAGTTTCATCTCAGTTTCAATTGAAGAAACAAATAATTGATAACAGATAAAATAAATTTAAAAAATAAAAGTTGAAAAGTGTTAATCCTTTGACTACTTTTTTGAACATTTCTTTTCGAAGTCCATCCAATAATTTCGTATGAAGCTGCCTTGAGTGGTCGTTGAGTTAGACTCGAAGTAGACATTAATTATGGAGAACTGCTACAGTGCCCGAAATATTTGCCTTTTTTTTTCAATTAATTGTGGGAAACTCTAATTTTTGTAAAAACTTCAATTTTTATTAATTATATAGTAAGTAATGAATGGATAAGGTGCAATGCTAGGAGAACATCAAAGACTTTCTTCAAGCATGCTGTAATATCAAAAGTTGTCTTAATACCCATAGTTGCTAACCTATTTATTTAGCTTTTATAAATTTGTAAGATCAAAATTGTATAAGTAATTTTCAATTTTTTTATTTAAATTTTACATAGATTTTCTATTAGATGCTTGCAAAGTTGACCAAAATACGTTGGAAATATAAAAATACAAACGTTGGTAGCTCATCAATATCTTTCGATACTTTTAAGTATATACCTCAACATTCGCCAATATTTATCTACCTTTTAATCATTTCGAACGATTAAACTTAAAAAAAAAAAACTCTTACAAATACTTTCTTCGAACATTCCATTTAATAGGATAATGATGATGGGATGTGATGATATAATTAGTTAATTGAATGACATGCGCGTGGGATATATGGACGCCTTACTTTCTCCTGTCACTTGTAGTTAGGAATGGCAAAATGCCGGGTCGGGCTCGGGCTCGGCCAAGCCCTACCCAACCCGATCAAAAGAAATTTGAAACCCGACTCTAAAAAAGTCCGAACACTATTTAGTTAGGCCCGACCCGAATCGGGCCAACATTGGGTCGGGTCGGGCCCAACCCGAGCCTACCGAAATAGTTAACCACACAATTCAATTTCCATTTCCCACCACAATTTCAACTAATTCGGCAATTACTCAACCATTTCAAATACAATTCAATTCCACTTTCCACAACAATTTCAACCAATTCCACAACTATTTCAACCCCACACACAAATCAATTCCAAAATCCAACATGAAAAACACACAATACAATTAAATTAAAAACACACAATGTAATTCCACAACCATTTTACTTATACACAATTCAATTCAACAACCCAACATAAAAAATAAAAAATAAAAAACTCATGTCTTATATAAGTAAAAACACAATGCAATTAAATTAAAAACACACAATGTAATTCTACAACCATTTTAGTCATACACAATTCAATTTAACAACCCAACATAAAAAATAAAAAAACTCATGTCTTATACAAATAAAAACACAATGCAATTAAATTAAAAACACACAATGTGTGATGTTGTGAGGATGTGTTGTGTGCGCGTGTTAACTTGTGTTAGTTTTTCTTTTTTTTTAAATAGGGTCAGGTCGGCATTAAGCCCGGCCATGACCCTAAATTTGTTCGGTCCTTAAAATTTTGGCCCTAACCCGACCCTAAACTTGAAAATTCGGGTCAAAACTCTAAAAATTAGGGTCGGGTCAATCGAGCTAAAAATAGGGTCAGGCTAAATTGTCTAGCCTACTTGTAGTTAATTTCATGGTAGGTTCATCTCATTGTCTACTTTACTAAAGTTAATTGAGGACCAATAATCTTTTTATTTAAAAAAAAAGTTAGTTGAAGACCGACTAATGTGACGCTTGGTTAACTGTCCAGAAAAAGAATAATTCTTCCTCAAACTTTACGTTTCAAGAGGAGATAAAAAACTAAAATTTTTCATGGAAATTTAGGCATATTCTTCTAGAAAAATTGTTCAGAGATTTTGACTGAAAATTTTCTTTACACAAACATAAATATTTGTAAATTCATCTCTCATGTAACACTCAAACTACATTAATTTAACGAAAATTAGAACTGGGCGAATCGCATAATGTCTTAATTAACTTAACTAATGTTCATTTGAGCAATTACATTTTAAAGATTCAATTGATGAAAAATAATGAAATCCATAATTAATGGACAAGAGACTCTGGTCAGATGAAAATAATTGAATGTGACAACGGAATATATACATATAAATACCAAAATAGTGATTCGCCATAGAATAGTGAAAATGTTTTTCCTCTTGCTTTTTGGTGTAGCCCAGCTGTCAAATAATGAATGATTGAGCCTATTGAAAGAGTGTCCGATTATGACAAGATGCAACACATTCAAAAATCCTTTTGCATATTATGTTACATGGAAAGACGTATCATTTCCTAAATTTTATAACACTAAAAAGTTGAATCTGTGATATCTAAACAGAGAGTCAAACAATGTCGTCTGTGGTTTTGGAATTAGCTGACACATAGTATTCGTAAATGGACGACAACGCATACAGGAAGCAAATCCAAAGAACCGATAGCCAGAGGACGTTGTTTGGAAATTGGAACCACTTTTGTTGACTCACGCGCGTGCAACATGCTACCCAAGATGTTTTGTTCTTCAAGTAGAGAGATTTTAGAGTAGATTAGATGTACCACACCCAACTAATTAATAATCTGTATTTGTTTTAAAAAATACAATTTCCTGGATTTCGTTACAAAAGCCTTGAGAAGTAAATTGCTGAGGAATTTTCAGGAATAAACTCCCCATTTGATCCCAAAAGCTTAAAAGTTAGTATTTTTTTCCTTTTAAAATCTGAAGCGATTAGTACTTACCATAAGTCAAAACCAAAACTGCTCCGGCACTCTTGCTCTCCAAGTTGAATCACAATTGATCACCAAACTGCGATTAGAGAACATCTTTAGATAATATTGGAAAGGAAATGATTGGAAAGAAATTTTATCACATAAAATATGAATTAATCTTAAGTCTTGTATCAAAAAGAAGCTAAATAGCATTGCATTTCAAGCATTTTTTGGGTGCAAGTGAAGGAACATTGTCATGATCAATGCCTTGGTCTGCTTGTAAATTCATCTCTCAAATCAAAGTTAATGTTAGCACTTGTTAAACAATGTTACATGTGGTCAACACTTGTTAAATGATTCATGTTCCTGAATGCTATAAAAATTTAGAAAAAAAAAACGAGACCAGAGGTAAAGAAGATTGAATAAATAGAGATTATAGTAACAAGAATATCTTAATGAGCACAATTAACTCCTTTAATGAGCAAGGAATTTGGCGTAGGGCACATAAACCAATTCATCAATGCTTTCTGATATTCTCTTGAAATGGTTTTCATCTAGATACAAATGCCATAGATATAGTAATCGATCAAGACTTTTAGGTAAGTCCGTGAAATTGGCAATGATGAAGCCATTTGCTCATGACCTCTGCATCTCCTGAAATATAATTACCAAGGTACTTCTGTCACTGCATTTTCCTTCAGAACCTTCTAAATTTCCATGTTTATTTGGAAATCTCTGAAGATTTGAACAACCATTTGAAATAAAGATCTCAAAGACATTGCAACATGTATAGGCTGCTTGGGAGACTCTTAAGCCTTTTAAAATTTGAAAGACTCAAGGTAACTGGTCTGGAGGGACATGCAATGGATCAAGGCATGCGATTCTTTGATTTTTGTTCCATCTAAATATAAATATTTAATATACAAGATTGTTGAAAATTGATTAAAAAAAAAAGAAGTCAAAATGATGGGTGGTTGAGCCATCATCTTTGAATTCAAAGATGGTGGGTGGCCAAGTTAGCCACGATCATTGAACAAGAAAAAATGGGTGGGTGCCGCCCATGCAAAGAAGAAAAGGGTGAAAATGAAGCCAAAGTTTGGCGATAAATAGAGGGGTTCTCCCTCTCATTTTTGTACCCCAGAGAAGAAATCCCAAAATTTGAGAAGCAAGAATATGTAAGAGAAGCATTGAGAGCTTCCAACATGGGAGAGAAATATTCTTAAGCATGTATTTATATTGAAGGAGCATTTGGCTCCTCAATATGGGTATTACGGGTTTGCTTTGTTAAGGAATATTTCTCGAAATTATGTATTTGGGGTTAGGGTGAGAGAAAATTATTTATGAGAGTGTGGTTATAATAATTTTCCACATAGTGAATATTTTTTCTCTGGTTGTCTCTTGACAACGGCTGTGGTTTTTCTCTGGATTTGGAGTTTTCCACGTAAATCTTGTGTTGTGTGATTGTTGTATTCTCCATTTAAATTTTTTGTTAATTTGTTGCTTGACAAATTGCTTAAAGTGATCTTGGGAGGAAACTCAATTTCCTAACAAAGATGACATCTCTGGTATCCACTTTAGATTTATGCTACTAGAGAGATTAAGATCTTCAAGATATTTAAGCTTAAATATGCTTCTCGAGAGATGGTCAAGCCTTAACTGTTCATAAGACAAAGCAACAAGTCCAGAAAGACACGCTATGGATGAAAGCAGTTCTTCAATTGTAGTTGTATGTAAATATAAACTTTTATATTACAACAAGAGATCATTGGAAACCTTTTCAAATTTAAACTGGATAGACACTAAGGATGAGGACAATTCTTCGATTGCAGTTCCATAAAAAAAAAAAACCCTTTTGTGTTACCAGATGAGATCTCTGGAAACCTCTTCGGATTTAAACAACCGGAAAGAGCAATATCTCAAAAACATTTCAACTTTCATATGCTTCTCGAAAGCCTCTAAATCCTTGAATAGTAAATAAACTCAAATTTAACTAATAAGATCTCATTGGATGACGGCAGCTCTTTGATTGCAGTTGCACACAAATGGAGCTGTTAGATCTTACTCAGAAAATTCCCCTGAAAATTGGCAACAATTTCCAAAACAAAACCCTGTATCACAAATTTAAAACAGCTACTATACAACTTGAAATCGAGAAACTTTCTACAGGGCTTCAGTTCTGGAGAGGATGTAATCACATTCTCATTTACGTATTAGTTTTCACCTTTCACATTTCTCCAATTATATAAATGAAAAGAGTGTAAGCAAAGCCATTAGAGAATCAAACTTTTTAATAAGCTACTTGAAAATTTGCCAGCACAAGAAGAAATAACAAAAAGAAATTAAACTCACCTCACCAGTCGCATTGTGTTATAGAAAATTATCTTCAAATTTGCAGCAAAGTTGCAAGGCCAAAGATCCCATCCCCTCGGCGCTCTGTACCATCTACTTACCCAGCTATTGTTGCTGGGCTGTTTTGCAAATATTATTGGACTTATTTGCAAAAGACTGAAAGTCAGCTGGACTATGTCATAAAACCATATAGTTTGGGGCCTTTGTTACATTATTAAAGCTGAGGTGCATAACCGACAAAATAAGAATCTGTTAAGAGTTAGTTAAAAAAATATGTGCTGAGCTTTGGGCTCTGTTTCTTAGCATTGTTCTTTATAATCACTCAGCCATTTTGTGAAAAATCTGTTTCTTTGTAAAGCTTTTCTACTCTCTATTCTTGGTCAATTTCTGTGGGATTCTATCAATAAAAGTGTACTGATTGTTCCTTCAAATTGTTTGTATTGTGCTGTTCTTTAAGTCTCTAGTTCTTGATTGGTTGTTGTTCATTCTTGTTCTTTGGTTTAAGTTTAGAATTTCATCAATCTTTTTCTCTTAAACCTTAACAGCTGTACTAACTCATTCGGAGATATTTGAGACTTCATTTGTAACCTGTGTAGCAGATTTAGAACTCGGACTTTGCTGAGCTAGCGCATCTAGCAGAACTATTCTGCCTAACTTGTTCTGCGAATCACTAGTCAGTGTGGACTTGACAATGTCGTGAAGTTTCTAGGAGCTCTCTAAGATTCAGACTTTTCAAGTAATTGACACTGACTGACGAAACTATTTCTTTATCAAGAATAAATAAATTATCTGTGCCACATCAGTTTTAAAGCAAATCGAGATCTAGAAACATTAACAAACGCTCAACCTTGACTTGTTTAAAATTCGCTGTAGAGGAAGTCTCTAGAAATGGCACCAAAATAGAAATAAAAATAATGTAGAATTCCTCTATACTGATTTGTTTATTGCTTGTAATTTTTAAAATTTTGTATTTGGTAGGTTAAACAGATCTTGTAATTTGCTGAAATACCACCTAAATTTATCATAAGTATTAAACCTGCAGATGACTCGAATGAAATTGATGGTAAACCTGCAGACAATGCTTAATTCCAAATTAGAAAGATGTCTGATGCTTTCCGGTATTCTCTCCAAATTGCTAGTCATTAAGAATTAAACTTCGCTAACGAGGTTAATTGACCAAGGCTTTCTGGTACCTCTCTTATAGCAGCTCTTTCAACTCTTAAATAAGACAAGGCTCCTAAATTTCCAATTTCATCAGGCAATCTCTCAAGTTTTGGGCAATCAATGATTGAAATATGAAAGCAAAAAAGGAAAAACGAAATAATGAATAGAGAAATTAAGAAATATGATAAATGGAATTCAAATACACTGAAAATCCATTGTTGTGACATAGGGACACACCGTAAAATCACAACATTCAGAAAACTATACATAATCCTGAGTACACAATCACAAACCCGTACCCTCTTCTAGTGATTATAATCAAGTGAAGTTTAA
Source organism: Citrus sinensis (assembly GCF_022201045.2). Taxonomy (NCBI): domain Eukaryota; kingdom Viridiplantae; phylum Streptophyta; class Magnoliopsida; order Sapindales; family Rutaceae; genus Citrus; species Citrus sinensis. Next base: position 29,663,271 of record NC_068558.1, on the reverse strand, counting down.
GCAAAGCGCTAGTGGGATCATGGAGTGGTTAAGCAGCTTTTCACTCAATAAAAATATGCAGTGAAAATATGAATTATCAGCAAAGATCATGGGGTGCTAAACTGGCGTACGTGTTAGTTTAGAAAGGAGTTACAAACCGTCTCTGAAAGCAATCCCTCCTCCTGAAGAAGCTCTTCAATCCTTGCTTTGCTTTGCTTTGTGCACTATGCAAATTATCATAAGAAAATTTCAAGAATATTATCAATGCACAGAATAGGTAAAGAAGTAAGTATATGAAATAAAATACATCCCTCCCCTTACAAGAATTGATGCAGAGAGCATCAACCTGACACAGATATATAACTGATTCAACATTTCTTCCTTTGCTTTTTTAACTTGAAAAAAAAAACAACTGCAAGCAGTCACATAAGTCTTAGAATTTGTAAGTAACTGCGGTGAAAATTTAATTGGCAAAGCAGCCAAACTATTAAAATTTTCTCTATGATATAACTACCTACTTCTTGACACACATCCATCACAGTTCTTCTTCAATGTTAGCAAGTGTATGAGCCATCGTGTCCTGTATGTATACCCTGTTCAGAATCACTAGCTTGCTCTGCCTCATTTGCTTTCTTCAAAGATCAAGTCTTTACCTCCTCTTCTTGGCACTGTATTTCCATTCTAGTAAAAGCAAACAGATTTCAGACGACTTTGGGAAAAGATCTTCGCAACCATTTAGCAGTTTTGATCGAACCATTGACCCCAAAATGTTAAACAAAAGGAAAATGCCACTGTTCACGATAGCTAGATTGCTCTGCCTCATTTCCAAACAATACTATTGTGACAAGGAGAAAAGGAAATTTGAACCACATACAGGTCAAATCATGCATGTACGTACACAAATATTATGTGACATAACCATAAGAGCCACACCTCTCTCTTGAACGAAGGATATCTTCCGGGCTTGGTGTAGCATTTGCAGCACCACAAACTACCTTAACCATAACTATATATACCCGTTTCATAAGTCATTCAGTAACTTCATCAATAAATAGAAACAAGAATTGCCTTGGTATTATATTAGTGTAGAATAAGAATATCCAAATCATGCACCCAACAGAGAGCAATACTATCTATGTAGGACCCACCAATATCTGATTTAAAGAATCTAAACTATGACTAAAATAAAAAATCAAACATCCAACATCATAAAAAGGGTAAAAGGGCAAAAGCCTTTAAGAATTAGAAGTAAGAAGCTTTAGATTCAGATGGTTCCATTGCCTTATTACTGCAAAGATATGATAGTTCTTTTGCAAGCTTGAGGAAACCTTTTATTAGAGATCCCAAACCCTTTTCAAGGGATATTAGATATGGCGCAGCTTCTAACACAACCGAGTAGAAAATGTACACGAGAAGCTTGCTTAACTTGCAAATCCTGAAAAGATTAAAAGATCACGGAGAGAATACATCTTGACGTAGTGCAGTTTGATCTTGTTCGAAAGCTCCCCTCAAAATTGGCAACAACTTTCTAGCCAGAACCCTGCATTATGACAGCTAGAGAGGATATTATCACATTCTCATTTACGTCTTAGTTTTCTCCTTATACAATTCTCAAATTATATGAATGAAAAGAACATAAGCAAAGCCATTAGAGAATCAAAATTTTTAATATGCTACTTGGAAATTTGCAAGAATAAGAATAAACATCTAAAACAAATTAAACTCACCTCAACAGCTGTAATGCATTGCGGAAACCTATCCTCATCCTGAGATATTTTGGACTTTCTTACAATTTGGACTTTTGTACACTTGCAAATCTGCTGAACCAGAGCATCTGGCTAAGCTATTCTGCCTAACTTGCTATGAGGAGAAGCAGTGAATATGGACTTGTGACTTTCACACTCTGCCCTCCATTCAGTTTCTAAGGAGCTCTCTAATTCAGACTGTGTGTAAGAGAGATTGTAACATTTTTCAATTTTTTGGTTTGACATTTTGGAAGAAAACGGCTAACCGTTTAATTCCAGAGAGCATGTTTTCTTTTCTAGAGAAAACGGCTAACTATTTATTTACAGAGAGCAACTTATTTGACATTCTGGAATAAAACGGCTCACTGTTATTGAGAAAACAGCTAACCATTTATTTCCAAAGAGCTTGTTTTTGCGTCAACTGGAAAAACGGTTAGCAAGCTTGAAAATTTCAATTGTCAATCGATGCAAATTCAAACCAAAAGAGTGTCTTTGAAGAAGTACCATTTCTAATGGTTGTATTCTTTCAAATAAATATCTTCTTCATTAAAGATAGACACACAATTAGATCAATATCAAATTTTATAGGTTTCATACATGTTCTGGAAATACAATCTTATTTGCTACAGATTGTCTTCAGGATTTGATTTATCTTGGGGGTAATTTGCCATTAAAACTTTATAGCAAACCACGACTGGTGAGGGTTAATGAAACCTTAAAGGAAAGTGTGCAAACACGTCTCAAATCCTAAGAAATTTTCTTTATTCTTTGCTTCATATTCGAAAATTCTCCAACAATCTTTAAAGTTTTATTTATGCAAATGGAGGCTGAGAAGAGTTTGACGTCATTTCTTAATCCTAGTGTCCATCTCAATCGTTTTGATGGAACTAATTTCACTCGTTGGAAAGGAAAATTGTTCTTTCTCCTTACTGTTCTTAAAGTGGCATATGTTCTTGATCCAAAATTGGAACCATTTCCAGAACTAAGAGAAGATGATACCAAAGTTGTTAAGGCTGCAAGGAAACGTCGTGAAGATGATGAATTGATGTGCCGGGGTCACATACTCAATACACTTTCTGAAAGGTTATATGATCTCTACAATTCTATGACTTCTCCGGTGGAAATTTGGAATGCTCTTGAGTACAAATACAAAACGGAGAAAGAAGGTACTGACAAATTCCTTGTCTCTAAATATTTTGAATTTATTATGGTAGACACAAAATCCATTCTTGATCAAATACATGAATTACAAATTATAGTTGCTAAGCTTCGAGAACTAAAAGTTGAAATTTCTGAATCATTTCAAGTTGGGGCTATTATTGCTAAATTGCCTCAAAGTTGGAATGGTTATAGAAAGAAACTCCTTCATAGTAAAGAGAACATAACTTTAGAAGAATTGCAAAAACACTTGGTAATTGAAGAAGAGACTAGGTCTCGCGAATCCAAGGATAAGCATGATTCTACTAAAGTTAATGTTATTGAAGCTAGTAAATTCTCAAAGAATTTTAAAGTCAAGAATGACAAGAAATTCAAGAAGTCCATTACACAAAAGTTTTCTGGAAATTATTTCTTTTGTGGCAAGAAAGGTCATCGCCAAAGTGATTGCAGATTCAAGAAGAAAAAAGAAGAAGTGAATTCCCATAAAGCTAATGTTATTGAAGACAAATCTGAAGAGATTTGTGCTATGGTTTCTAAAATGCAACTTGGGATGATTACTGAAACCAATATAGCTGAAACTAAGTCTTATGATTGGTGGCTCGATTCGGCTGAAATAATTCATGTTCGTAATGATAAGAAATTTTTCTTATTATACAAAGAAGAAACAGAAGGACAAATGGTTCTCATGGGGAACAATAATGCAGCCATGGTAGCAAGGAAAGGAGTAGTTGAGATCAACTTCACTTCTGAAAAGAAAGTTACATTATATAATGTCTTTCATGTACCTTCCGTTAGGAAGAATCTTGTTTCTACTAGTTGTATGTGTAAGCATGGGCTTAAGATTGTGCTTGAGGGTAATGCTTGTATTGTTTCAAAGAATGGGATGTTTGTTGGGAAAAGGCATTCTTGTGATGGAATGTACAAACTCAGCATCAATAATAATAATATCAACTTAGCTTATATTGTTGAGTCTTGCGATGTTTGGCATGCTAGATTAGTACATTTGAATTTTAGATCTTTGAAATACATGTCTAAGCATGGTTTGATTAATTGCAATGATGTTAAAGGTCATAAGTGTGAAATCTGCATCCAAGCTAAATTAACTAAGAAACCTTTTCCTAAAGCCGAACGAAATACTCAAATATTGGATTTAATACATACCGATATTTGTGAGTATAATGGCGTTTTAACAAGAGGAGGTAAGAGGTACTTTATCACTTTTATTGATGATTGTTCTAGATACACTTATGTGTATTTACTTAGAACAAAAAATGAAGCTTTTGATAAATTTAAAATTTTCAAATCTGAAGTTGAGAACCAAAAAGATAAGAAAATCAAGATGGTTTGAAGTGATAGAGGTGGTGAATATTTCTCAATTGAGTTTGATAATTATTGTAAAGAATTTGGAATTATTCACCAAAGATCAGCTCCATTTACTTCTCAACAAAATGGTTTAGCTGAAAGGAAGAATAAGATTTTTTACGGATATGATAAATTCCATGATTCTTAATGCAAAACTACCAAACAATTTGTGGGGGGAAGCATTACTCACTGCATGTCATATTCATAAGAGAATCATATCTTTGAAAACACATGTATCTCCTTATGAAATTTGGAAAGGAAGAAAACCAAACATGATGTATTTAAGGGTCTAGGGTTGTTTAGTCTTTTATAAAATACATGATCCTAAATCATCAAAGTTAGGTGCTAGAGGTATGAAAAATGTTTTCGTAGAATATGCTGAAAATTCCAAGGCTTACAGGTTGTTAAATTTAGATTTTAATGTGATTGTGGAATCTAGAGATGTTGAATTTATTGAGAATAAATTTCAAAATGATTCTAATATTGAATTAGAAGCAATTATTGATCAACCATGTGCTAATACTCCTGATAGCTCCACTAACAATAATAAAAGGAAAGAGTCTATGACATTTTTCGAACCAAGGAGGAGTCAACGTGAAAAGAAAGAAAAATGTTTAGCTCCGGATTTTATTTCATCACAAGCACTACTCTTCTTGGTTGAAGGGGATAGAAAGAATGTACTTAACAAAGTACCATTGTTGTTAAAATTTTGAAAAAGATCCAAAGACATTTAGCGAAGCTATGTCTTCTAGAGACGCTTCTTTTTGGAGAGAGGCGGTAAATGATGAAATGGATTCGATCATGTCGAATCAAATATGGGTCTTGGTTGATCTTCCTCCAGGATCTAAACCAATTAGCAGCAAATGGGTATTTAGAAGAAAGTACAAAAGTGATGGTTCTTTGCAAACTTTTAAGGCTAGATTAGTAGCCAAAGGGTTTAAGCAAAGAAATGGTATTGATTATTTCGATACATATGCTCCGGTAGCAAGGTTAACTTCTATAAGAGTGCTATTTGCAATTGCTTCATTGAACAATTTGTATGTGCAGCAAATGGATGTTAAAACCGCTTTTCTTAATGGTGATCTTGATGAAGAAATCTATGGAACAACCTGAGGGATTTGTTTTGCCTGGAAATGAGAAAAAAGTATGCAAGTTATTCAAATCACTTTATGGCTTAAAGCAAACACCAAAACAATGGCATGGGAAGTTTGATTCGGTAATCTTATCTCATGGTTTTAAGCATAATAATGCTGATAAATGTATATATTTTAAATTTACGAATGATTATGGTGTGATTATATGTTTGTATGTTGATGACTTGCTTATCTTTGGAATAAATATGCAAGGAGTAAATGATACAAAGAAGTATTTAACTTCACAATTTAAGATGAAAGATCTTGGTGAAGTAGATACTATCTTAGGTGTCAAAGTGAAGAAACATAGTGGGGGTTACTCATTGTGTCAATCTCATTATATAGAGAAAGTGCTTCTTAAATTCAATTATTTGAAATTTAAAGAAGCTAATACCCAATATAATTCTAGTATTAAATTACTAGAGAATTCAGGCCGAGTAGTAGCACAACTAGAATATGCTAGTGCTATTGGTAGCTTGATGTATGCTATGCATTGTACGAGGCCTGATATAGCTTTTGCGGTTTGCAAAATGTTAAGATTCACGAGTAACCCTAGTGTTGAACACTGGAAAGCAATTGGTAGGATACTTGGTTATCTTAAAAGGGCCATTAATTTGGGTTTGTTTTATAATGATTATCCTGAAGTACTGGAAGGATATTCAGATGCTAGTTGGGTAACTAATACAAGAGATAATAAATCCACTTCTGGTTGGATTTTTACAATTGCTGGAGGAGCGGTTTCTTGGGCTTGAAAGAAACAAACGTGCATAACTCACTCAACTTGCAGCTGTAGGCAAGGAAGCAGAATGGTTGAGAAATATGTTGTTTGATATAATGTTGTGGCCACAATCGATGCCATCTAATTGCCTTGAACTGCGATAGTGAAGCTACATTGTCTAGAGCTTATAATAAAGTGTATAATGGGAAGTCAAGACATATTAGCTTGAGACATGAATATGTGAAACAATTAATAGCAGATGGTGTCATTAATATTATTTATGTTAGGACTAATAAGAACCTAACAGATCCTTTAACAAAAGGTCTTTCAAGAGACTTAATTAATGATACATCTTTTGGAATGAGATTGAAACCTTTAAATAATAAAGTCACCAATGACGGTAACCCAAGTATCTAGTAGTTTTACCGCTACTTCATAGTTAAATGGGTAATAATAAGTTGTTGTTATGTGACTGGTTTGGCACCGAATAATAAATAATCTCATTCGAGATATTCGGTGCAAATAGCTACAAGATTGAGTATTTACTCTTAATAAAGTTCAAGTCTTATAGTAGCTAAAGACATGATTTGAAACTTCACCTAAGCGAACATAAGAAATGGTGCCGTTTCTAACAAGATCATGGTTTAATTTTGTAAATGTTCATGAATCCAAGATAGAGCACAAGGCCGGAATAGTGCTAAATATTGGAACACAACTTTGAAATATGGGATAGCTTATATGTGATGTATCTCCGGTATTTACTTAAGAGACAAAGTTTAATGCTTAGCACACTATTGTCTTGTAAATGCTTTGAAATACACTCACTAATTAAACGTTAAAATCGAAAGATACCTTTTTGTATGTATAAGTTTATCATTAATAAATCTGAAAAAATATTTCAATCTAGTGTGGGATTGTAAGAGAGATTGTAACATTGTTCAATTTTTTGGTTTGACATTCTAGAAGAAAACGGCTTGCCGTTTATGGAGAAAACGACTAACCGTTTATTTACAGAGAGCAACTTATTTGACATTCTGGAATAAAACGGCTCACCATTATTGAGAAAACGGCTAACCGTTTATTTCTAGAGAGCGTGTTTTTGCGTCAATTGGAAAAACGGTTAGCAAGCTTGAAAATTTCAATTGTCAATCGATGCAAATTCAAACCAAAAGAGTGTCTTTGAGGAAGTACCATTTCTAATGGTTGTATTCTTTCAAATAAACATCTTCTTCATTGAAGATAGACACACAATTAGATCAATATAAGATTTTACAGGTTTCATACATGTTCTGGAAATACAATCTTATTTGCTAGAGATTGTATTCAGGATTTGATATATCTTGGGGGTAATTTGCCATTAAAACTCTATAGCAAACCAAGATTGGTGAGGGCAAATAAAACTTTAAAGGAAGGTGTGCAAACACGTCTCAAATCCTAAGAAATTTTCTTTGTTCTTTGCCTCCATATTCGAAAATTCTCCAAAACTGTGCAGCTTTTAAAGGACCTTCATTTAATAGGAGAGCCTTCACAGCAAGCAGAGCTTTCTAGTCTGCATAAGATCAATTTTACTATGTAAACGGTGCTTCTACTGTTCTGTATTTGATTCATACCTTATAATTTCTCTAGTTTCTTCGATCTGATTTGCTGATACTTATGCCCTATAACAGCGGCTTCATTCTACATTTGCTTGAGTTTGTGGAATTGAGATTGGATCTCAAGTATTTATGTCATCTCATTTTTCAATTCTGGTTTTATTTTTATTTATTTTTATTTTAATGGTTTACTGGTGTTAAATTTGTGTTTGGATCCTGTACATTGGCGCTTAACTGCTGATGTCAGCTGAAATTTTTCTAACAAGAGTCTTCAAGTTGTTTGATGAAATGCCTGATGGAAACAACGATGCTGATATTAGTTCTATTATTCAAATATGAGGTATGAAAATGAATACAATCCAAACACTATCCTTGTTTTGCGGTTTCTGGTGGAGTTCTATTTCAAGGAAGCCTTTCTACTGCTTCTTGGTAATAATATATTGAATTATATTACGACTTGATATTTCCATAATTCTGTGTAGGTTAAAACCTCTTAGAGATGCATTTGCTTAATTAATTGTTTGAAATGGGTTATTACTTAAGTTATTGTTTAAATTTTTGCAATTGTGCTAAACCAGTGTTTCTTGCTGCAAAGTTTTGGTTCAGCCCGAGGTGAAAGGCTAGAAAATTTTAGCTCTTCGGCGACGAAGGTTTTACAACATGTTCTTTTGACTGAAGGTAATATTTCCTATCACATTGGTTATCCTCACTTTCTTGTTGCAATTAAAAGTTGACGACCGCATCTGTCATCATGTTATTTATGTTTACCTGGGTGAAGAAGCCATCGTAATTTTTCATGCGCGGGTTAATCACAAGATTTTCGATTCCCTCTTGTTTGTGGTACCTTTTTTCTTAATAACATTAATATAGATGCTTCATATAGTTCTGTAGGTACCCTTTTTTCTTTTTTTTTTTGGATTCCTTTAACTTTCATTTATTTCATGTTAATCTTTTGCTTATATTAAATTGTTGATTTCCGAATTGCTTGGATACATATAATTATAATAATAATAATTATGGGTGTACCATGGACATCTGAGCCACTAGCAGCAATGCAGGCAAAAGTCAATTCTCAGAAGCTATCAGTGAAGTTGGTGTTGAGACAAGTCCAAAGGGGCAGATTATGGAGATACCAAATCTCAAACATTTCAGTTTCTTGGATTTGAATCCTGCAACCAAGAACTTCAAGTCTGATACTTTGTTCGGTGAAGGTGGCTTTGGGAAAGTGTACAAAGGTGGTTGCTATCAAGAAATTGAACCCCAAAAGCATGCAAGGATTTGAAGAATGGCAGGTATTTCATTTTAGTTTACTCTTTCATTTCTTATCCAAAAGTCAAACTTTTAGGCATCCGAAAAAGAATTGAAACTAATTAACCAAAGGAGAAACCAAAAAGAAAGACACAAGTGCTGGTGACCGGTGTTGTTGGCTAACAACCTAGCTTCAATCATTTCCCACTATCTAGAAATTCCGGTCCCACATGAAGTAAAACTCCTTTTGCATTGATTAAACTTTAATATAATTGAAGAAATGTGTTCATAAGATTAATTATCTTCAAGGAATGGCATCAAACTTTCAAGAATATGTATGTGCTGCCCTTTTCCTATTAAAGTGTAGGCCAATGGCAATTTCAAATTTGAATAAAGAGATTGGTTTTGTTCAGTACGATATATTCTCAACAATATCATTAGGATCAACGCTAATGGAAGTTTTTTCATTTAAATTTAATTACTTTTACTGTCAAATGTACTTTCTAGGAGACTTTCTCATCCTAGTTGTTTTGTTATGGTTTTCTTTGGATGTGCAGGTAATTTATCCTTTTTTTTTTATATCTATACCAAATTTCATGTCATTGGTTTTTACTGCTTGTTTAAACTCAAGATCCATTGTGTAACTTCATTGGCCTTGCGTATGATTTGTTGGCAACTTGATGAGTTCTTTATGATCATGCTAAGTAGCCAATTTGATTAACTATCATAGTTAATTCACTATTTTTAAATTTGGAATAAAGTTTTTAACTTTGTAAGCTTTTAATTCAATTGTTAGCTTTATTATAGGATTGGTTGTCCTTTGCTAGTATTGAAATGTTAAGTATTATTATTGATCCGCAATTTTGAGAAATTAACGCTTAATAAACTAAGATTTACAATTTTTTTTTTTGGTGAAAGAATGGCAACTGTCATTTGCCATCTAATGTCTGCAATGACTGCATAATCGATTTTATTTCCTCTTAATATATTGTTATTTTGTTGGTATTTGACCTGACTAGATTTCTACTCATTAGAAATGAGGACACTGGATATATTATGAATGCTAATTCTTGGAATTGTGAGTTCGTGACGGCAGTAAGCCATCATTGTTTTTTTTAACCGATTCTGCCTTTTAAGATGGCTAAATAGCTGTTGCAAAAGACCCTCTGTAGCTCCAGGTCTGCGATCATGAAGCTTTTGCAACGCCGTGTATGTAAACCCTCTTTGTGGCCGTCACAAAAGATTATATGTAACAGCAAAGTAGCGGACACACAAACCTCCTTTTCCTGTGGTGCTTATTGCACCAACTATTTCGGAGCCTGTCATCATCAAAGTAAGATGCCAATAAATGTCTTGTCATTTGAAGAGCACTGCAAAGAATGCACCAGTGCACTAAAGCTTATGAAAATTAAACTCATTACCTCTCGGGTTACAAATCCAAAATGTACCGACAAAATTATCTTAAAAAGAAAAAAAAGGTCTCTAAGTCAATTACCATATCGATGAAACTGATGAAGCAATTTCAGGTGCTTGGGCTGCCGGAATTATGACTAGTAAAATAGCATCATTGCGCACTAACATATAACTGACCTACACAAGGGCCATAAGAAAAGATTACAGCTATAACTTCTTATTTACCTCCACACCACATGAAAAATGGAGCACATTTTTCCTTCAATATTTAAAGCAGACCAACTATTAGAACAAGAATCAATCGGTCCTTGATCTTAGCCACTAACTTAGCATATTGTAATATCCATTCTCCTTTATATTCTTTCCTTTTCTATTATTTGACCGTTTGGTACTTGCCTTAGATGATTCTAGTATTTTTGTATATAAGGATCTTGTATACAGCAACAAATAATATATGAGCATTTCCACAATTCTTTACATGGTATCAGAGCAAATTTTGCTCATTTCTACTTTTATCTTTGACAATCATGTCTAGTAGTTTGAATCCAATATCAGAAACATCAAATTCCCTCATTACCGATGTTTCTTTACCGTACTTTTTTTTATTCATCTGATCATCCTGGAGCCATTCTTGTATCTAATGTGCTATATTTTTCCCTTCATTTTGTGTTTTTCAAGACCTTTCAACGAAGAAGCTGATTGGAAAGGGTGAAGTTCGGGATGGACTATATTATTATGAGCATATCAATGGTCATTCTTCCCTTCCTTCAGTAATGAACGCTGCAAAGGAACCCAATTCCAATCTTTGGCTGTCTTTGTTATGCTCATACCAACAGTGCTAATCGTCATAAATTTGCTCCCCGTACTACCAAGTGTATATTTGTTGGTTACCCATTTGGGTATCCCGGATGCAAAGTTTATGATATCATTAACAAAAATACTTTTATTTCTCATGATGTTACTTTTGTGGAAACTGAATTCCCATTCAAAACTATCACCAATCAACAAGAAAATAACAATGTTTTAACTCTTCCTATCATACTTCCCGCCAATGAAAATGCACAGCTCCTTCCAACTTCTTCCAATGAGCAGCCACTCCACCCAGGTACATCTAATTCAGTAGTTCTCCCTTCTCCACCTCTTCGACGGTCCCAACGACAGTCTTGTCTTCCAAATTATCTTCAGAATTATATTTGCTCTACTGCACTTCACTGTACATTTGGCAACTCTAATACTTTTACTAATCATCCACTATTGGTAAGTTCTTTATATCCATTATCCAAGTATTTATCATATGACAAGTTTTCTAGTGATCATGTAGCCTTTCTTTCAGCCATATCTCACGATGTTGAACCAACTACATATTCTCAAGCCGTTCAACATGCTCACTGGCGCAATGCTATGGATATAGAGATTAAAGCTTTGGAGCAAAGTAACACTTGGACAATACAAGATCTACCTCCCAGCAAGAAACCAATTGGTTGTAAATGGGTGTTCAAAATTAAAAGAAAAGTTGATGGTTCTATTGAGAGATACAAAGCACGCCTTGTTGCTAAAGGATACACACAAACTGAAGGTTTGGATTACCATGAGACATTTGCACCTGTTGCAAAACTTGTGACTGTTAGATGTGTATTGGCAATGGCAGCTATTCGAGGGTGGTTATTATTTCAGTTAGATGTTCATAATGCATTTCTTCATGGTGACTTGCATGAGGAAATTTATATGACCTTACCTCCAAGAGTTTGTAAACAGGGGAAGTCTTCTTAATTTTGTCGGTTAAATAAGTCCCTTTACGGTCTTAAGCAAGCTTCTCGAAATTGGTTTGAAAAATTCTCATCCGCTCTTAAACAAATTGGTTACATTCAATCTTATGCTGATTCTTGTTTATTTACTAATATGCACGATTCTCATTTTACATAGGTGCTTGTGTATGTTGATGATATAATAATTGCTGGTAACCATCTTGACACTATAACTGCATTGAAGATGTTTTTGCAGGCTCAATTTCATATTAAAGACTTGGGAACTTTGAAATATTTTTTAGGAATTGAAGTGGCTCGTTCAAAGCAAGGGATTTTCTTAAATCAAAGGAAATATGCTTTAGATATACTTCAAGACAGTGGACAATTAGGCACACGGCCATCTTCTTTTCCAATGGAACAAAACTTGAAGCTCTCTAACGATCAAGGAACCCTTTGTCAAAATCCTGACTAATACCGACGACTTGTAGGACGTCTCATCTATTTGACAATCACCCGGCCATAAATTACATATGCTGTGAACATACTTAGTCAATTTATGCACACTCCAAGACGACCACATATGATGCTGCCCTGAGTGTCTTACGTTACATCAAATCTTCTCCCGGCGCTGGTATCCTCTTGTCCTCCACTAGCTCTTTGGAACTCTCTGCCTTCTCATATTCAGATTGGGCAAGTTGCCCCATGACCCGTCAATCCACCACTGGATATTTTATCATGCTCGGCAATAGTCCTATTTCTTGGAAAACCAAGAAGCAACCAGTTGTATCGCGTTCTTCTGCTGAAGCCGAATATCGAGCCATGGCGACAACAACATGTGAATTGGTTTGGTTGAAAACTCTACTTCCTGATCTTCATGTGACCCATCCAATGCCTATAACGTTACATTGTGACAATCAACCTGCGCTTCATATCGCTTCCAATCCCATCTTCCATGAGCGTACCAAGCACATAGAAATAGACTGCCATCTTGTTCGTGAAAAGCTTCATGCCAAAATCATTTCCTTAACTTATGTGCCTTCACGACAACAATTGGCTAACATTTTTACCAAAGCTCTTGGTAAAGATCAATTTCAATATCTTCTTGGCAAGTTGGGAGTTACGGATCTTCACTTCCCAACTTGAGAGGGAGTATTAGAACAAGAATCAATCGGTCATGCATCTTAGCCACTAACTTAGCATATTGTAATATTCATTATCCTTTATATTCTTTCATTTTCTATTATTTGACCATTTGGTACTTGCCTTAGATGATTCTAGTATTTTTGTATATAAGGATCTTGTATACAACAACAAATAATATATGAGCATTTCCACCTTGATCTTAGCCACTAACTTAGCATATTGTAATATTCATTCTCCTTTATATTCTTTCCTTTTCTATTATTTGACCGTTTGGTACTTGCCTTAGATGATTCTAGTATTTTTGTATATAAGGATCTTGTATACAACAACAAATAATATATGAGCATTTCCACAATTCTTTACACCAACATATAGAAACATTAACAAACGCTCGCCACCGACTCATGAATAGTTCCCTTGGTCCAATCATGAAAAATGCAGAAAACCTTGAATAATTCTGCAATCCATTTTTAAAAGCACGCCTGATAAATTGCTTTATGGCATAGCACTATCGGACCCGCAAAACACAAAATGGTTCCTCTGTCTCTTGCCCAGCAAAAGCTACTTTAAAGTCTATCATTACTCGTGCCTAGCTGCACAGCAAAAGAAATTAAGCGATAGAATCTTCAATATAAAAAACGTTACCAAAGAGTTTCCAATGTTGCAAATGAATTTTGGACCATGTAGCTGGTCAAACGTCTGTGAAATGAATCATGCTTGGGTCCAACAGGATGTTAGACTATTTAAGGTAAAAGACATAAAGACTAATAAATAACAAAATGACCAACCTTAATTGTGTGTAGCTTTAGATGTATTTCATTCCATCTCAAATCTTGCCTCTAAGGTCCTGGTTCGAATTGAGGTGTTATAACTTTTAAGCTACTGTGAAAAAAAATGTAATTGTAAAATAAAAATTAATAATATATAATAAATACAAATTTTAAATAATAATTTTGATAAAAATTATTAAAGATAGCCATTGTTTACTAAATACTTTAGTGCTATAACTCTAAAAGCTACAACTGCCCAAACTTTCAATCCCAAACGCATCCTAAGGCACCTGAGCTTGTTGGAGAATTTTCTAACATGGAGGCAAAGAACAATGAAAAATTTCTTAGGATTTGAGATGTGTTTGCACACTTTCCTTTAAGGTTTTGTTTACCCTCTCCAATCTTGGTTTGCTATAGAGTTTTAATTGCAAAGTACCCCCAAGATATATCAAATCTTGAATACAATCTCTAGCAAATAAGATTGTATTTCCAGAACATATATGAAATCTACAAAATCTTATTCTAATCTAATTGTATGTCTCTCTTTTAATAAAGAAGATGTTTATTTGAAAGAATACAACCATTAGAAATGGTACTTCTTCAAAAACACTCTTTTGGTTTGAATTTTCATTGAATGACAATTGAAATTTCCAAGCTTGCTAACCGTTTTTCCAGTTGAAGCAAAAACACGCTCTTTGGAAATAAACGGTTAGCCGTTTTCTCAATAACGGTGAGCCGTTTTATTCCAGAATGTCAAATAAGTTGCTCTCTGTAAATAAACGGTTAGTCGTTTTCTCTAGAACAGAAAACATGCTCTCTGGAATGAAACGGTTAGCCGTGTTCTCCATAAACGGCAAACCGTTTTCTTCCAGAATATCAAACCAAAGATTGAAAAATGTTACAATCTCTCTTACAATCCCCCACTAGATTGTAATATTTTTTCAGATTTATTAATGATAAACTTATACATACAAAAATGTATCTTTCGATTTTAACCTTTAATTAGTGAGTGTATTTCAAAGCATTTACAAGACAATAGTGTGCTAAGCATTAAACTTTGTCTCTTAAGTAAATACCGGAGATACATCACATATAAGCTATCCCAGATTTCAAAGTTGTGTTCCAATATTTAGCACTATTCCGGCCTTGTGCTCTATCTTGGATTCATGAACATTTACAAGATTAAACCATGATCTTGTTAGAAACGGCACCATTTCGTATGTTCACTTAGGTGAAGTTTCAAATCATGTCTTTAGCTACTATAAGACTTAAACTTCATTAAGAGTAAATACTCAACCTCAACCTCATAGCTATTTGCACCGAATATCTCGAATGGGATTATTTATTACTCGGTGCCAAACCAGTCACATAACAATAACTTGTTATTACCCATTTAACTATGGAGTAGTGGTACAACTACTACATAGTTGGGTTACCGTTGTTGGTGACTTTATTATTTAAA